>NC_056738.1:478513343-478728343 GCF_019279795.1 Protopterus annectens
TCTATATATAAATAAATCATAGGGGGTTACTAGGCTAATGGCCCTGAGGCCCTTACAAACCTAGCCAAGAGTTTATCCACAAAAAAAAAGAAACCACAGTCAGCACCTGTCACCCCTGTCAATGAAGGACACAGGTGGAACCACTGGGACAAATTTCTGGTTTCCCATCCACTCATCAAGGTTGTGCTTGAAAAGGGTCAGTGAGGTTCTCCATTTGACATGCATGGGAAAGCCATTCCAGAGACAGGCAGCCTCTGGGAGACCAACCTCTCTCTCCAGCAGGTTTTTTTGATGTGGCATATTAGATTTAGGCCTTTTAAGTGGGTAATGCGTGAGTAGTTAGACTTACAGATATGGAGCATCTCTAGTAGGTCAGGGTCTGAGATTGCCTTGTATGTGAGACACAGATTACCTTTGAGCAATCTGCACGATATCGTGCAGAGCAACAGTGATTTCAGCCTGTCCACACATGACATGTGTTGGAGGCCATGGATTCTCCTGAGGCACCTCTGTGGCTTTTCCAGTTGATGGTGGTGTTTGAAGAGCTACATACCAAATGGGGCATTATACTCAATTATTGGCCTAATGAGGGAGGAGTACAGAGAGGTAATAATCTCCTTTTTTTTCTGGATGCAATTCCTTTACTTATGAAATGAACCAAGTATAGGCTTTTCTGACCACTGCTGCCATGATAGTCAAATGTGAGATTGTTGTTAACCTGAGTACCCAGGTCTCTCAACACAGGCTGTGTGCTTAGGGGATTGCCGTTGATGTGGTAATCAGTAGGGGCCATGCTTTTGCTGAATGGTATGATAATACATTTATTTGCATTTAACTTAAGGTCATTTTTTTGACACCAGTCATTTGTTGCTATGAGACCATCTTGCAGTATGCTAACATCATTTGGTTAGTATAATGCCCTGTTTGGCATCTGTCTGAACACATTCAACAACTGGAATGCACAGAGACACCTCACTAAAGAATACAAGGCCTAGAACACAGAGAAGACTTATTAAAAGGATACAATACCTAAACAGCAAGTCCCACATTGACTCACTCAAAGCCTATACCTGGCATCCCAGAGACAACAAAAAGGTGACCCAGGTCTGCCATACAAGGTATCCTCCAGCACATGACTAATGGATTTACTGCACATCAACAAGTTAAATGGCATCAGAAATACTCTGTCTAGGGATCTAGACCTCTTCTGCAACATCAACAAAATGGTTTAGAGTAGTGTTTTAACAACGCAGTCTCATTCACTGAAATGCAAGTCAGTATTAAGCCAGAAACCAATGCACTTAGCACCTCATCAAGTTGAATATGACCATTTTCACCTCTGCTGGCACCCATTGATTAACTCAGTAGGTCCAAGATGAAAAACACTTAACAGAAAACTAAGGATGACCGTAGTAATTGTAGAGTAATTAACATGCAGACCATTTGACTCGGGCTTCTCTTACCACAAACTGAAAATTATGCAACTATTTTTTATATATTTAGTCAATTTTTGGTTAATGTAACAAACTTCAAGAAACTAAATTTTCAGTGGAGATTGATATCTGCAGCAAATCATAATAAAGCTATGTATACAGTCGTAAGAGCCCTATTTATAGGCTTGCAACACACTTTGAACAGATGTGAAAAATAAGTTCAGTGGAAGCCGGGAACCACAAATATCAGCTACCCAAGAGAAGAGCTGAGAAACAGAGGTTGACATGGCTGGGTGTAGCGTGCCCTTATACATGTAGAATAGTCTCATTACACCTGTAATGACTGGGTGTAGGCTGTTCTTACACATGCAGAATATAGTCATTACACTTGTAATTAATGGACACAGGGTACTGTATGTAGAAATGATGGCTAGGTGTAGGGTGTCCTTACACATGCAGAATAGTGCCATTACACCTCTAACTTATTGGATGCAGGGAACCGTAATGCAGAACTGACAGATGGGTATAGGATGTCCTTATATATATGTAGAACAGTAGAACAGTGTCATTACAAGTGTAATGAGTGGATACAGGGTCCATGAATGTAGAGCTGATGGCTGGGTGTAGGATGCCCTTATAGATGTAGAGTAGTGTCATTATGCATGCAATTAATGGATAAAGGGTCCCTGTATGTAAAAATGATGGGTGGGTGTAGTATGTCCTTATACATGCAGAATAGTGTCATTGCAACTGTAATTAATGGACACAGGGTCCCAGTATGCAGAACTTATGGTTGGGTGTACGGTGTCCTTATACATGCAGAATAGTATCATTACACCTGTAATTAATGGATACAAGTAATATAGTCTGTGTTTTATTTGTTTATAAGTGTTGGTATCCTGTATGTTTTCAGTATTTTGAGTTTTCAGTATTTTGAATTTCCAGGATTTTGGGCTTTCAGGATTCTGTAGCGCTTATATATATATATATATATATATATATATATATATATATATATATATATATATATATATATATATATATTTCACAGGACTTTGTGCTTAGCCTGCTCTGACTTGGCATCTGTTTATCTGATGCCCACGCTAATGTCATGGGTGTTTGGCTTATTAGCTTCACAGATGACTGCAAACTTAAAGTTATCATAAACTCTCTAGTGGACCCAAGGATCATTCAAGATGGTATGTTATGTATAAACACATCATGCCAGAACTATGGGGTAACAGTAATGCAAAAATTGCAATATTGTGTCATTTGGAAAACAAAGCACCCTCATACCTGCCACACAGAAGGTAACCCCTGAATGTCAGTGCAGTTAATAGAGATCTGGGCACTTTTGTATGCCATGAATTCTCCTGCAACCACCATATCCTTATGGCTGTTATAAAATCCTTCTACCAACCCAGACAGATTACCAAGGATCCAGGATGCTTGACCTCTGCATAAGACTAAAGGGACCAAACACATTTTAAATACTTGCATCTTACTATCCCTGTCCATGTAATGAAGATTCCATTTTCTCCATTTGTGTATTATCGTTTGTTTACTCTCTTCCCACATATCCTTACCTGCCACACTAGAATAATTTTTAATACATACTCATAAATATTTCATTTTACCATGTCCCCATAAATATGGCTATTCCTGAACCAGTTCATGTGAGGGTACAAAATTTACCTCTATTACCTTTCTTTTAGCTTCATTAATTTTGTATCCATGAAAGATCTGAAACAGTCTCAAAATGTTCCACAGCACTGTAATGTCTTTTTTGGGTTTTGTCAGGTACAAAATAATATCCTCTGCAAATAAAGCCAGCTTTTGTTGACTAAGGTAATGATTATATCCCTGACTTGCTGAGTCCCTTATTTTCTTTGTCAGTGGTTCTAAATATACCACAATTAAGACAAGGGAAAGAAAACACCCCTCCTATTCTCAAGCAGAAATTATCAAGGAAGGACCCCACCCACTTTAATTTTTGCCTCCGATCCTTCACATATTCTCCTAATCAGCCTTATAATTTTTTCAGGAAATGCAAATGCTTCCATTGTCCTGCTCAAAAAGTCCCAGCTTACTCTGTCAAATGCTTTCTCTGCATCAAGACCCACCAAGAACAATGGTATTTTCTTATGTTCTACTTCTCTCTGGATCATCAATGGTCTATTAATGTTAAATGTTTTCCTCCCTTCCACACAACCACACTGATCCATATCTATCAGTTTTGGCATTACTTTTGCCATTCTTTTAGCAATTATAGACATGCACACTTTATAATCATGGTTTAGTATTGAAATGGGCCTGTATAATGCTGGATCTGATGGATCTTTACCCTCTTTAGGTATTACAGCTACCACTGATTTCTTCCAGGACGGTGGTACCTCTACTCTTAAAATACTGTTAAACAAAACCTTCCAAATCTTTCTAATTTTTTTTCCGCCTAGCTTCCAAACTTCCACAGGAATACCATCTATTCCTGGGTACTTTCCTGTAGATTGGTTATACAGCACAATTGCTATCTCACCTCCTCCTATCCTGACTGTTAGTAATTGAACCTACCTCTAACCTTGTCATATTTAATTCTTACAAAAACATTTCCATTTGTATTGTTCCTCACCCATTCTTTACCCCTCAAAGGCAGAAGAGCTGACACAGGTACAGTGAGTACTGTACGGCTGTCAACCAAACTTGGTTGTCCAGGTACTGACCCAGCTAATGCTCGATAGTCTGGTGTTGTGTCTCACGTATGCTTAGTAAAAGGAGTAACATGCACAGCAACTGTGAAATTAGACAATGAACACACAAAATTTGTGATAGCTCTTGATAAGACAAGTAAGCTTTCACCATTTGCATCAAACTTTGACCTTGTTGGAGAAACAAAATACAGTCCAAAGCAGGAAGAAGGGAGGACTGACACCAGGAGCACAGACACTGGAAAACACAATGCCAGTGAAATCGATGTATGGACAGGTGAGTGCTTTCGCGTCTTGGGCGGTGCTTCATTGTTTGCATGTAGCACACCATCGTGCACTGCCGCATAGCACTGGTTATAGACCAAAATGTTTTGCCTGTTAAATTTTCCCTTAGCACTTTGCTTGTGGTCCTCCAGAGGTTTTTCACGGCCCTGTTGTACTGTCAGGTGGAACACTAAGCATATCCTCTGAGGTACCAACACACCTCTCTCCCACTAGCCATTCCTAAGTGTGACCTCTTTTCCTGACCACATAACCTAACACTATGGAGGGTCAATTTGCCACAGTTTGTCAAGACCACTTGGTCAACATGGCCCTCATGAAGCAGTGTAGCAACTGCCTCATGTTCACTGACACCCTTCAACTCCTAGTCCACAGAAACTCAAATAGTGAGAGATGCTCTCTCAAAAACTAGCCAGTACATATGACAATGAGCAGGTTGTCAGCATGCACACCTCACCTCTTCCACCACTCAAACCCACATCACACATACTGACATATATGGAGGTCCTCACCAGAAAGATACCTAAATACCAGACACCATGCAAATACAAAAATGCAACATGAAATAATTCCTATGCAGAACACAGGATGCACCACTGCACATCACCAGTGTCCTACCTGTCAAGTCCATAAGGCAGAACACAAAACTAAACATATTAATCATAGGTGATTCTATCATGTGACATACATCGATGTCCCTCTCAGCAGGCCAGTTAAGTAAAAGGTCATGGTCAGCTGTCTGTCAGGTGCCAGAGTGCACCATATCAAACATGCACTCAAGTGTCTCAACAGCAGTTACTGTTATGACTCCATCATAGTCAATGTTGGTGTGAACAACTTGAGACATATCTCTGTGGACTATATGAATAGAGACATGACTGAGCTGTCAGACTGTGTATCTCAGGCAGGTATGTCCCTAGCCTTAAGCAGCAGTCTACCTTCACCTAGGATGATGCCTCTGTACAAACAGAAAATGCTTGACTTAAATAAGTGGCTTATTTTCTGTAGTCATTCTGACGGGATGTAGTGTCTGTCAGCCTGGAATGACATGTTCAACAGGTTTCAATGCTTTGCCGTAAGTGGTCTTCATCTGTCACCCCTACAAATTCAGCTATCAGATCAGTCTCTTGCCAAACCCATACTGCCTTTTTTAGGTAGTGTCTCAAGGACAAAATTCCCGACATAATAATTCCCTATAAAAAAAAATCAGAGTTATGCTGTTCAAAGCTGGGAGTCATACTGTGAAAGTACACTCACTGGATGCAGTCCTCACAGTGGAAGATGCAGATGTATGTGTACAGTCTTGTAGACCGGGTTCAAGTCTGTGAAGAGCACCCCAGTCATACCGAGTTACACCTCCGTCCATAAGTTCAGACCACAAACTGAATGAGTGAAAAATAAAGGAGACAATGTATCAATATTCATCAAAGATACATGCACCTCTAGTAAGGTGTCGAGTTGTCAGCCCGACACCCAACCTTCCACAGAAGGCACACACATGCACGAATGCCTACAGCCAATTTAGAGTGCCCAATCCACCTACAGCATGTCTTTGTGATGAAACCAGAGCACCCGGAGGAAACCCACGAGACCACAGGGAGGCCATGCAGACTCCGCACATAAGGCACCCCAGCCAAGGATTGAACCAGAGAGCCTCTTGCTGTGAGGTGGCAACGCTAACCACTGCACCACCACGGCCTTCAAGAAAGGTATGCATGGATGACCAGGTGGCAGCCTCACAAATATCATCTATTCAATAGCTTCCAAATAAGGTCATCAAAGTTACCATGGCTATAGTAGAATGAGGTAGTATGGTTTACCATAAAGAGGTTAACTGTATAAATTAATTTGATGCAGTCTGACAGCCATCTTGAAACTGATACCTTGGGCACCTTTTCTCCTAATTCATTATGAGCAAACTAAACAAAAAAATGTTTATCCTTTTGGAATAATTATCTTCTGTGAAGGCAGAAATGCAACTTTCTTTGTACATCCAAGGAGCGCAATAAATACTCTCCTTTATTTCCATATTTTGGAAAGAAAACTGGTAGATGAATGGGTTTTGAAATATTTGACCTAAAAGCCACTTTCAGAATAAAGGAAACATTTGTTCTTGGAAACACCCTGTCCTTATTGAAAATCAAGTAAGAAGAGGAGGAGGACAGACAGTAAAGTTCTGAAATTCTTCTTGCTGAAGTGATAGCTGCAAGAAAAATAGTTTTCAAAGAGATGTATTTAAACTCTGCCAAAGATGCTGGCTTGAAGGGCAGTTTTGTGAGAGTCTCCAGAACAAAATTCAGACCTCAAGGAGGAACGAGATCTTTAAATGGTGATCTTATGAAAAGGTGCCTTTTAGAAATGCATTGCACAGTTTGTAAGAAGCTAAGGAATGTTCCTGAAATCCAATTTGAAGCCTAGAAACTGCAGCCAAATGGACCTTGACAGTGGAGAAACTACAGTCTGAATATAAAAGAGATACAAGAAAGCATAGAATGTCTGCTATATGGGCTGAGAAATTTTCAAAGTTTTGTGGACAAGCCCAAGAAATAAATCTTTTCCACTTTTTATGACAGACCTTTTGAATGGATGCTTTTTGAAAAGCTGTTAAAAATCTGACTACTTCCTTAGGAAGAAAATTATCCTTAGCTATCAGTGGAACTGGAGAAACCAAGGAGTTTATTTCAAACTGTGTAGGTCTAGGTGAGGCTGCATGGAGGGGTTAGAGATCATATCGGGACCTGGATCCAGGAAAGCTCCTTTTAGTGAGGCCTTAGAAGTGAGCGGGCTATGAAGATATTTGTCTTGCACCACAAGCTTTCGGTAGAAATCTGAACATCAGGGGAAAGGGTGGGTATGCATATAAAGCCAGGGGGAAGTCATCACTGAGACAGAGATGCCCTTGGTTGCCCCAGAGAGGAAATCATGGCAAAATAGCTGCTGTATTTGCTGTTATGAGAGGTGGTAAATGGAATGCAGCAGGGAGTGTGCCAGGGACTGAACACATTCTTGCCTGTCATTGGACTGAGGGACCACACGTACAGCATTAGCAGATCCCTGCTGAGCTAATCCTCAAGGCTACTGACTACCCCTGGGATGTGTCGTGCTATCAGAAGATGGAGGGAGGCTATTCCTATTACCAGACCCTCAAGGCTTGTTTGTTGATGCACCAAACTACAGTTATGTTGCCTGTTTGGATGGATTTCATGTCCTGAGGAAGGTAGTCCTGAAATTCCTGCAATACTAAGAGGACTGCCCTTAACTCCTACACATTTAAGTGAAAATCAGCCTTGTTATCCATAGACCTTGAACCATTCTCCTTCATTATGCACCCCTATCCAAATGAGGATGTGTCCGTGATTGTTGCTACTGGGAGTGGGATCTAGAATTGTCTTCCTGCCCAAACCTTTGGGGATTGTAACTACCACTGAAGATGCCTTTTGTGAGATTCTGTAATGATTATGATCTTGGAAACAGAATGAAATCTCTGTGAGCACACAGCATGAAGGAGTCACTGTAATATTCTCAAATGGAAACAGGCGAATTCTACCATCAGAAGTGAAGTGACCATCAGACCAAAATTCTGAGAACCAAGGCTGCTGGTGAGTGTTGCTGAGTAATAGACACTCAACTGTAGATTGTAAGGTATGAATTCTATCCTGAGGAAGGGGATAGAGACAGTGACACCCCAGGAATACTATTTTCTTGGTTGGGATCAGGTTGAACTTTTGCAAGTTTACAGCCACGCCCAGGAACTTGCTGCTATGACAGACATACATTTGGTGAATACCCTGGGGTCTGCAGGGAGACCAAATGGCAGCTATTTGAATTTTTAAAATTTGGCTCCTATTTGGAAATATACAAATCTCCTGGATTCTTTTACTATCTTTATTTGAAGGCAAGTGTTCTAAAGATCCACAGAGCACATCCATCCATTCACCCTGAGGCAGGGTAGAATCGACTGCACAATGACCTTACTAAATTGGGTCTTTTGCACATATGTATTTAGAAAGCTGAGATCCAAAATGGGCCTGAGGACCATGTTTTTTTCAGAACTAAAAAAACATGGAATAACATCCTGACCCGGTCTGGTCTGCTGGGATGCCTTGGATGGCTCTTTTGGTGAAAATAGAAGCTATTCCTCATAACATGCCATTTGCCTGTTTTGGTAAGACACGTGGCAATGGACAGTTGTGGGGATGAGAAAGAGTTTCCAAAAATGGTATAGAATAGTCTCTGGATATTATCCCTCTTATCCAACTGTTCTGGGTGATGGCATACCACAACGCTAGGTCGAGAAAGACAGACAACCCCCGACTCCCTCCAGAGTGGATCAGTCAAGCACAGTTTCAGGGATTATGGGTCTTCTGTCAGAGAAGGGCCTGTGATATCACAGATTCTGTGAACCTCATCAGCCTCTGGGTCTGCATCTGTTAAAGGGGCCACCTCTGCTATGGCAGCCCCTGTCAAACTGATGTCTAGACCTTTGAAACCAGAGTGCACAAGGTCTTTTTTGGTTCCTATAAGATTGCTGGTGGACCTCAAACTTGACTCCAACAGCAGAGAGTCTTACCATCCTGCTCACTCTTTCCACAATGACAGGAGTCTACTGAAGATGATTTGGCCCAGTGTAGTTTCTCTTTTAGGGAGGAGGAGCTTGAATGTTATACTAGGGACTGTCTTGCAAGTCTCAGGCTCCTGCAAGGCCCTTCTAGCCGCTAAGTCAATTAACCTGTCAGCTGGAGGAATCACCCAGGATAAAGACTGTATCATTTCACAGGCTTTAAACATTTGCCTAAGAGGGGATCAGTGAGCTGAGCTCCGCTCTGGTGCATCAGTTCTATAATTTTGTCAAATGAGGCAGCTTCTGGAGATGACTACGGCAAACCCTCTCTATCCTCCGAATCAGTGTCAGAGGTGGAAGACTCTTATGGAGAGTCTAGGTATTTTCTCTTACACATCTTTTGTTTTGGAAGATCAGGGTATGTGTCACATGAATTCAGACAGGACTCTCTCTGCTTTTGAGCAACAGATATGAGGATCTAATGATGGGTTGCCAACTGGCTCACTGACAGAACCCACACTGTGAAAGTAGCAGACTACAAATCCGAGTTCAGATCAGTAACAAGTGGAGTACCACAGGGTTCAGTCCTGGGTCCTCTCCTGTTTGATATCTACTTTTATGAAGTACAGGCTAACACAGAAGGTCTTTGGCTAATGAAGTTCGCAGATGACTGCAAACTAGGAGCTATAATTAAAACTCCTAACGATGTGGACATCCTACAAAAGGGCCTCACTGAGACAGATACCTGGTGTCAAAGCCATGGCCTCAAGCTCAATGTCTAAAAGTGCACTGTGATCCCCTTTGGTAAAAACTTTGTACCCATGAGCTACCACATAGGTGGTAATCTATTTAACACAGAAAGTGTGATGAGACCTTAAGATACAGGTGGACAGTAGTCTCTCCTTTGATAATCACATCGCCACAGTAGTCAGGAAATCCTTCTACATGGCACAGCTCATCACAAAAGGTTTCTCACCCAGGAAAAAAGAGGTAATTGTTCCCCTCTACTCATCACTCAATAGACCCATTATAGAGTACAATGCCCTTTTTGGTATGTACCTCACAAGACATCTATAACAACTTGAAAGGCCACAGAAATACCTCACAAAGAGGATTACTGGCTTCAAACAGATGCCCTATGCAGATTGTCTCAAAAAACTCCAGCTTTACTCCATTACATATCGCCTACTCAGAGGCGATCTCTGCCTAACATACAAAGCTATGTAAAACCCAGAGCTGTTGGACATGCTCCACTTAAAGAAATCCAAATCCCTCTGAGCCTCACGCTCTAGGGACCTAAACCTTGTCACCCCAATAAATAGAACATGCTGGAGGGATAGATTCCTGCCCCAGAGACTTCCCATACTCTGGAACAAACTACCTATCTATATCAAACAAAGCTCCTCATTAGCACCCTCTGTGGCTCTGCTTGACAGGGGCACAGGAAAATAATTTTCTTGGGTGGCAAAAGCCAGGATACCGTTTTGGCTAGCCATGTATATGCCCTAGGGCCGATAGCCTAATACCTACCTATGAACCTATGAAGAAAAAATTACTGACTTTAATAATTGTCTTAGTTTCTGGTGTCATTCCATGGTGATGAAATATTGGTCAGCATGGAAGGATATAGTTAGGAGAGCATGCTGCTGTGCCAGGGATGGTCTGTACCACTCCTAGGCTTTCAAATGTTAGCTAAAAAATGTCCTCCACGTATAGTGCTTTTTTTTAGTTAATGCCAAACTGAAAGTACTTCTGAAATAGCAAATCAAAACCAAGAAAATCTAAAGGTGTTACTGCTCAGTGCTAGATGTCTAAACAAAATCACCACTTCCTAGAAAGTCTCCTAACCTTAGAGAATGCTGATGTCTATGCAGTCACTGAGATATGGTTTAAAGCTTTGTAGAGCACACTGACACCGCAATGTCTTCTATACATTTAGACCATCCACTACACAGATGGGGACTAAAGATGAATGTGTCCAAATTTACATGAAAAACAAATGACCTGAGAACACTTCAGCAAGAACATTCAATACCATTATATCTATTATTCACTAGGTCATATAAATATGAGGAGATTACTCCGTACCTCTCAAGTGTACCTCATTACGAGGAATGTACCTCATTTGGGGTCTTAAAAAGTTCATGTTCCTCGAAGTTCCTCAAAGTTCCACATTGAAAGAGTCTGTCACACATTCAGTGTTAGGAATTTTTTTTAAGTGAAATCCATAGTAAATAGAAATTAATCATATTAATTCATTAAATTATCTTCTTTATAAGTAAAACCAGCATATTTTAACCATCCTATGACCTTCCTAGTTGAAGTTGTTAATAAGCCATTAGTATGTGTTCCACATTTTGCCCATTTGTTCCACATTATGAAGGCGTGTGTTCCTCATTTTGGAGATGGAAGGTTGAGAGCTATGGATTACTCAAGACTGGAGACATGCGCTTATTAAACCTGTATTTAAGGGAAAGGGGTGTAGGACAAACCCAGAGTCATAAAGACCCTTAAGTCTACTTTTATGCTGTAGAAAAATACTGGAGAAGGTAGTATTGGATAAGTTATTGTCAGAACTGGATAAGTTGGGACTTGAAATCATATATCAGCATGCATATGTTGAAAACAGATCTATTACCACCTGTAACATGATGTTTTATAACAATATAATAACAGCTATGAATGAAAAATGGTGCTGTGATTTATATAAATTTAACTTCAGCATTTGACAGGGTCTTACACATAACACTGATCAATAAATTAGTACAATTGGGTACTGATGTACTGCTGATAAGATGGATAGCTGCATAGCTTACAAATAAGACATGGCAAGTATCATACAGCAACTAGACAGGTGAAATCCTTGGTTACAGTCAGGGTGTCCCATAGGCCTTTACTTGTTAGATTGTATCTTTCAGACCTAATTTTTTCATCTAAGGTGTTCTACAGTCTATATGCAGATGACCTGATATTAGGTAAACTGATTAAATGTGTTACAGATAAGGCATGTCTGCAAAAGAATAATATGCTGATAAATACATCCAAAACTAAGCATATGAGATCTGGGAGACAAACTGAAGGGTGAATATTTAATACAGCACACAGTGATTGAAACTGTAGACTCATTTTAGTACCTGGGTATATGGGTCGATTCACCTATGAATTTTTCTAATCATATCAACCAATTGGTTAATGATAGTTATAGAACTATAGGTTGTATAAAAAGATTTATAAAGTCTAGGAAATCAAAAATAATTAAGTCATTGTTTGTTAGTTACATTAGACCCAAACTTGAGTATGGAATAACAATATGGAAACCGTATAAGAAAACAAGCATGAATAAACTGGAAAGAGTACAGCA
The DNA here is from genome assembly GCF_019279795.1 of Protopterus annectens. Lineage (NCBI taxonomy): Eukaryota > Metazoa > Chordata > Ceratodontiformes > Protopteridae > Protopterus > Protopterus annectens. The sequence continues at coordinate 478,525,686 of NC_056738.1, forward strand.
GAAATATACCAAGGGCATTCATGGCTCTGAAAATGTAAGTTATTATGAAAGACTAAAATATCTGAACTTGTACTGTTTCTTACAGATATCTAAGAGGAGATCTTACTCAAGTATATAGGGCATTTAGGGACATCTAGGTATGTTTGTGGTTATCAAAAAGTACTAGAGAATCATCATATAACCTATGTAGAAGATTCTATAGGAATGAGAAGTGTACTAATTGGTTCTCTGACAGAGTAGCTGATGCTTGGAACAGACTACCAAATTACATTAGAGCAAATACTAGTTTAGATATTTTTAAGAGCAGCCTGGATACTTATTATGGGAACAAGTGTTTTGGTATATTGGCAAGCTAGAAGGGCATTAATGCTCATGGTTGAAATATTTGTATGTATATATGTAAGTAAAAAAAAAAAGCAATCACCGTGGTATCCCCGAAGTCTCAAACAACTCACTAAACAAGTATAGTGGGTCCAAAAAATAAACAGTGTTAGAAACTTCTCTATGTGGAAGATTTTCAATCCATATATATCTAGTTAATCACTGTGTATTAATCAGATCAGATAGTGGTGGTAGAAGTAGCGAACTTAAACTTGTCCTAAGTCAAAAAAATAATCAAAAATATATAATATCTAATATGAATTATTGTACAGAATTAAGTATTCAAAAGGAATCCAAGCAGGGTAGGCAGTCTTTTTCCAGTTGAAAATCCTTTATTATGTACAGTAAAGAATTTTCGAATGGAAACAGACTGTGTACCCTGCTTGGATTACTTTTTGAATACTTAATAATTCTGTACAGTAATTCAAATGATATATTATATTACACATTTTTTATTATTTTTTTGATTTAGGACGAGTTTAACTTCACTACTTCCACTACCACTATCAGATCTGATTAATACACAGTGATTAACTAGATATATATGGATTGAAAATATTCCACACAGAGAAGTTTCTTACACTGTTTTTTTTTTTTTGCTTTTATATATGTATGTAATATACATCAAGGCTTGGAGCTTCTTCATATTATAATCACCATATGCATAATCCCATACCACTTCCTTACAAGCTATACATCCCCCTATAAGTACCTCTGTTTTCTTTTTATTGCTTATTTTCACTAACCACACTATTCCTAGCATTTTTTATTGACTTTGCTACTTGTTTGAACTGTTTTTTAAATTCTGTTACTGTTTGCACTTTAACTGATCATTTTAAGTGTTTTTCAACTGTTTAATTCCTGAGGCCTGTTTGTATTAACTGTATCTGTTTTAAATTTCGAAAAAAAAAACAAAAACAAACAAAAAAAAATTCCTTTCTCTCTACTAGTTTCCCACCTTTCTAAAAACCAGTGGAGCCTGGTTTTCAGATCTTGCTGAATTCTGGGCTGTTTTGTAGTTTCAGTGTTGCCCAGACCTTACTAAGATAGAAGGAAGCTTCTCTGTTCATCAGTGAGAGTGGTGAGCTTTGAGCAGCCTATCTGTCGTTGGAGGAGTGGTTTCAACTCAGAATCTGTAGTTTTGTTGGGCATTTTGGGCTATTTCTATCCCTTTCATGTTTCTGTTTAAAAACCGGTGTTTGCACATTACACAGAACCATTTAACTACGCTTAAACTATTCCTGGTACCAGAAAGTCTGCTCTTCAAATTTCCCTTAGAACTAGCCAGTTTTCTATTGTCAGCATTCAAAACTGTTTCCTTGTGCTCCGCACTTGCGCAGAACTCGTTGTAAGCACTAAATAATCTACAAATTACTACAGCACTCGACTTTCCTCACTTGTCAAGAGGAAAACAGTTCCTAGTACTTAAATAATTTTCTTGGGAGGCAAAAGCCAGGGTACCGTTTTGGCTAGCCATGTATATGCCCTAGGGCCGATAGCCTAATACCTACCTATGAACCTATGAAGAAAAAATTACTGACTTTAATAATTGGCTTTGTTTCTGGTGTCATTCCACGGTGATGAAATATTGGTCAGCATGGAAGGATATAGTTAGGAGAGCATGCTGCTGTGCCAGGGATGGTCTGTACCACTCCTAGGCTTTCAAATGTTAGCTAAAAAATGTCCTCCATGTATAGTGCTTTTTTTTAGTTAATGCCAAACTGAAAGTACTTCTGAAATAGCAAATCAAAACCAAGAAAATCTAAAGGTGTTACTGCTCAGTGCTAGATGTCTAAACAAAATCACCACTTCCTAGAAAGTCTCCTAACCTTAGAGAATGCTGATGTCTATGCAGTCACTGAGATATGGTTTAAAGCTTTGTAGAGCACACTGACACCGCAATGTCTTCTATACATTTAGACCATCCACTACACAGATGGGGACTAAAGTTGAATGTGTCCAAATTTACATGAAAAACAAATGACCTGAGAACACTTCAGCAAGAACATTCAATACCATTATATCTATTATTCACTAGGTCATATAAATATGAAGAGATTACTCCGTACCTCTCAAGTGTACCTCATTATGAGGAATGTACCTCATTTGGGGTCTTAAAAAGTTCATGTTCCTCGAAGTTCCTCAAAGTTCCACATTGAAAGAGTCTGTCACACATTCAGTGTTAGGAATTTTTTTTAAGTGAAATCCATAGTAAATAGAAATTAATCATATTAATTCATTAAATTATCTTCTTTATAAGTAAAACCAGCATATTTTAACCATCCTATGACCTTCCTAGTTGAAGTTGTTAATAAGCCATTAGTATGTGTTCCACATTTTGCCCATTTGTTCCACATTATGAAGGCGTGTGTTCCTCATTTTGGAGATGGAAGGTTGAGAGCTATGGATTACTCAAGACTGGAGACATGCGCTTATTAAACCTGTATTTAAGGGAAAGGGGTGTAGGACAAACCCAGAGTCATAAAGACCCTTAAGTCTACTTTTATGCTGTAGAAAAATACTGGAGAAGGTAGTATTGGATAAGTTATTGTCAGAACTGGATAAGTTGGGACTTGAAATCATATATCAGCATGCATATGTTGAAAACAGATCTATTACCACCTGTAACATGATGTTTTATAACAATATAATAACAGCTATGAATGAAAAATGGTGCTGTGATTTATATAAATTTAACTTCAGCATTTGACAGGGTCTTACACATAACACTGATCAATAAATTAGTACAATTGGGTACTGATGTACTGCTGATAAGATGGATAGCTGCATAGCTTACAAATAAGACATGGCAAGTATCATACAGCAACTAGACAGGTGAAATCCTTGGTTACAGTCAGGGTGTCCCATAGGCCTTTACTTGTTAGATTGTATCTTTCAGACCTAATTTTTTCATCTAAGGTGTTCTACAGTCTATATGCAGATGACCTGATATTAGGTAAACTGATTAAATGTGTTACAGATAAGGCATGTCTGCAAAAGAATAATATGCTGATAAATACATCCAAAACTAAGCATATGAGATCTGGGAGACAAACTGAAGGGTGAATATTTAATACAGCACACAGTGATTGAAACTGTAGACTCATTTTAGTACCTGGGTATATGGGTCGATTCACCTATGAATTTTTCTAATCATATCAACCAATTGGTTAATGATAGTTATAGAACTATAGGTTGTATAAAAAGATTTATAAAGTCTAGGAAATCAAAAATAATTAAGTCATTGTTTGTTAGTTACATTAGACCCAAACTTGAGTATGGAATAACAATATGGAAACCGTATAAGAAAACAAGCATGAATAAACTGGAAAGAGTACAGCAGAAATATACCAAGGGCATTCATGGCTCTGAAAATGTAAGTTATTATGAAAGACTAAAATATCTGAACTTGTACTGTTTCTTACAGATATCTAAGAGGAGATCTTACTCAAGTATATAGGGCATTTAGGGGCATCTAGGTATGTTTGTGGTTATCAAAAAGTACTAGAGAATCATCATATAACCTATGTAGAAGATTCTATAGGAATGAGAAGTGTACTAATTGGTTCTCTGACAGAGTAGCTGATGCTTGGAACAGACTACCAAATTACATTAGAGCAAATACTAGTTTAGATATTTTTAAGAGCAGCCTGGATACTTATTATGGGAACAAGTGTTTTGGTATATTGGCAAGCTAGAAGGGCATTAATGCTCATGGTTGAAATATTTGTATGTATATATGTAAGTAAAAAAAAAAAGCAATCACCGTGGTATCCCCGAAGTCTCAAACAACTCACTAAACAAGTATAGTGGGTCCAAAAAATAAACAGTGTTAGAAACTTCTCTATGTGGAAGATTTTCAATCCATATATATCTAGTTAATCACTGTGTATTAATCAGATCAGATAGTGGTGGTAGAAGTAGCGAACTTAAACTTGTCCTAAGTCAAAAAAATAATCAAAAATATATAATATCTAATATGAATTATTGTACAGAATTAAGTATTCAAAAGGAATCCAAGCAGGGTAGGCAGTCTTTTTCCAGTTGAAAATCCTTTATTATGTACAGTAAAGAATTTTCGAATGGAAACAGACTGTGTACCCTGCTTGGATTACTTTTTGAATAGTTAATAATTCTGTACAGTAATTCAAATGATATATTATATTACACATTTTTTATTATTTTTTTGATTTAGGACGAGTTTAACTTCACTACTTCCACTACCACTATCAGATCTGATTAATACACAGTGATTAACTAGATATATATGGATTGAAAATCTTCCACACAGAGAAGTTTCTTACACTGTTTTTTTTATGCTTTTATATATGTATGTAATATACATCAAGGCTTGGAGCTTCTTCATATTATAATCACCATATGCATAATCCCATACCACTTCCTTACAAGCTATACATCCCCCTATAAGTACCTCTGTTTTCTTTTTATTGCTTATTTTCACTAACCACACTATTCCTAGCATTTTTTATTGACTTTGCTACTTGTTTGAACTGTTTTTTAAATTCTGTTACTGTTTGCACTTTAACTGATCATTTTAAGTGTTTTTCAACTGTTTAATTCCTGAGGCCTGTTTGTATTAACTGTATCTGTTTTAAATTTCGAAAAAACCCCAAAAACAAACAAAAAAAAATTCCTTTCTCTCTACTAGTTTCCCACCTTTCTAAAAACCAGTGGAGCCTGGTTTTCAGATCTTGCTGAATTCTGGGCTGTTTTGTAGTTTCAGTGTTGCCCAGACCTTACTAAGATAGAAGGAAGCTTCTCTGTTCATCAGTGAGAGTGGTGAGCTTTGAGCAGCCTATCTGTCGTTGGAGGAGTGGTTTCAACTCAGAATCTGTAGTTTTGTTGGGCATTTTGGGCTATTTCTATCCCTTTCATGTTTCTCTTTAAAAACCGGTGTTTGCACATTACACAGAACCATTTAACTACGCTTAAACTATTCCTGGTACCAGAAAGTCTGCTCTTCAAATTTCCCTTAGAACTAGCCAGTTTTCTATTGTCAGCATTCAAAACTGTTTCCTTGTGCTCCGCACTTGCGCAGAACTCGTTGTAAGCACTAAATAATCTACAAATTACTACAGCACTCGACTTTCCTCACTTGTCAAGAGGAAAACAGTTCCTAGTACTTAAATTAATAAGCACCTGTCCAGGCATGTCCATGGGTCAGCTCCTGGTGTTTTCTCCTGTCCACCTGATGAATCTGGGCATCTTGGGGCAATGTAGCAATTGCCTCATGTACACTGACAACCCTCTCTTCCTACCACCCAACACTACAACCTGTGAGAGATGCACTTATAGAGCCAAATTGGAAGCCAAGCTCTCTCCAGCCAAGACTGAACTAGACAGTCAAGAGCAGAAGGTTAAAACCTGCATCACACCACACTCAACACATAGTCCTTCAAAACTCACACATAGAAACACAAAGGATGCACCCACATTCGCGGAGGATCTCAATAATAATCTGCCCAAGCAACAGAGACCTCCCAAGCTGAAAAGCAGACAACCACCACCTACCAACACTACCCAAATGGCACACAGCCCACAAAATCAGTGTGCCACTAAACCTAAGCCCATAAGGCAAAACAACGTACCCAACACACTAGTCATAGGTGACTCTATACTCAGGCACAATGATGTCCCACTCACCAGGCTAAACAAGGAGAAAGTTACTGTCAGGTGCCAGGATCCACCAGATAATGCACTGCTCAAGTCACTCCACAAGTACAAATATGACTCTGTCATTGTCCTTGTTGGTGTGAATGACCTGAGATGTACCTCCCTGGACTACATGAAAAGAGACGTGGAGGAGCTCTCAGATCTTGTAGCCCAGGCAGGTATGACCCTAGCCCTGACTAGCATCCTGCTATCACCCAGAATTATACCACAGTACAAGGACAAAATGATTGACTTCAACAATTGGCTAAGCTTATGGTGTCATTCTAAGGGGATCCAATATCTGTCTGCCTGGGATGACATGGTTGACAGACTACGATGCTTTGCCAGAGATAGCCTGCACCTGTCACCCCTGGGATTACAGATACTAGCTAAGGCTCTTGCCACCCCTATAGCACCTTTTTTAGGCAAGGTTCAAATGCCAAATTCACCACTGTAACAGGTACAAGCAAGCAGACTCTGAGGGTAATGCTCATCAATGCTAGAAGTCTAAACCTCAAAATGCACTCACTTGAGGCACTCAAAATGGAGAACATCGACATCTGTGCAGTGACAGAGACATGGTTCAAGGCTCCAGAGAGCACCCCTGCATTACCAGGCTATAATTCATGCCACACCTTTTGGCCACCTAACCTGGACAAAAACACTAAAGGTGGAGGTGTGTCCATATTCATTAAGGATATCCACACCTCCAGGCTAGTAGCTCAACATAATGCATCCAAAATTATCCAAGTGCAACTAACACTGGGCAAGACTGCAATCCAGGTTGTAGCTTGTTACAGATCCCCCATCATGCCCCAGGATTCCCACTCTGCATTTCTTAACATACTAGAAAATATTAAGGTACAACCCAATACCTTAATTATGGGTTATTACAACTACCCCACTATCATTTGGAAAAACTGCTCATGTACCAACATTTAAGAGCTTTTCTCCAACATTTTGGTACAATGATTGCCTGAACATGACTCTTAAGAAAGGAAAGAAAAAGACCCCATGATTGCAGCCACTGCCCATTGCTACCCCTCACACACACATCCATCTGTGGCCCCCTGGTTCCCCCATCCTGGCCTTCCCATACCATCCATATTAGTATCCTCCTTTTTCTTACATTTCTGTCTTACTCTTCTGCTTTTTTTGCATTTTATAAATGCATCTTAAAGAGATACTGCACTCTACCAACTAAGGAGGAAATAATTTAAGTAAGCTGAGTGTTTGGAGGTCATTAGGCCCCAAGAAGTCACAGAGTTCCAGAGACTTTGAAATGTATGTTACATTTTTTAACAACCTTTTCATTCAGTGATTGCCTGAAAAGAAAAAAAAAATCATGGTTAAGGAATCATTTCTTCACTTCTTCTTTACTTTTCCTGCATGATTACAACACATTCTACCTTGCCAAGACTACACTGTGGTAACTGTGGAGGAAATAATTTAATTAAAAGAGGGGTCTGGAGTGCACTAACCCCTTACAAACTGTGTGGCTATATATGCTGTGGGGTGCTTTTTAGAACTTTTGATCAAATTATCAAAAAAGAAGGAAAGAAATTCAAATTATATCATACCATCCCATGCAGGAACAATTAAAATCCCAAGACTTGTATGTGCAAGTACTGGAACAGCAAGACTGAATGTGCAAACAGGAGGACTTTTTTTATTTTTTTATTTTAACATATGTTGATCGGAAAGTCCGACTAGGCTCCACAGAGCCTATTTTCAGCAGAGGCCCAGGGAGAAATGCTCCAGTTGCATGTCTTTTTAATTATATTATATTTCAAATTGCTGTGTAAAAGACCCTTCTTTTTCACTCAATTTAGAGTTGAAGGATGCCCGACTGGGGAGCTGGAGTGAGTGATAGATAAATCAGCTACTGATCTAGAACTGCATTGCAGCATTTGAAAGGTTCTAATCTTCCCTTGGAAGGAGTTACTTCAAGGGGGTGAAAGTAGAAGTCTATATTTTCTAGAGTTAGGAAAGCTTCTAAGGAGGGTGTGATATAATTTGTCTTCTGACAGAAAGAACAGGGTTTTAACATTGAGCAAAAAATATTCTTTCCTTCATAAAGGCACCTTTTAAACATTTCTATCTTAGTGATTTTTTTTTGGGGGGGGGGGCAGTTTGGGTGTGAAGAAGTAACAGCTTCATTGTCACTTTTGCAACATTGAACCAATCTGTGTCTGCCTACCTATAACTCATTAATGACCATGCACTAACATGGATTCAGAATGGTTCCCATTCTGTGATATGAACTTACTGTGTACATATGAGGTACAAATTCAATCAGTGGTCACATCTTTGCATAACACAGTGCTCTTTGGGATGTAGACTAGCAAGATACTGCAGACCACCCCAGTTCTCATTCCTACCTGACCAGCCAATTATCAAGACAATGGTGAGAAGAGCTGTGGACACTGCTGCAAGGATTGGTAATATTATTCCCCCAGGGCAATAAACTGTATAAGAACAAAAGAAATGGAAGAGAGTCATTGCATAATGTTTTCACTTGTGGCCTACCAGTACTAGTTAAGCAAGTTAGCAATGGGAATCCTGGTTCATAGGTTGGTACTAGGCTATCTGCCCAAAGGCATTTATAAGCCTAGCATGAATGTGTTGGCTTTCGCCGCCCCCTTAAATTAGTTCCATATGCCTCTGTCCAGCAGAGCCACTGAAGTGATCCCCAAGGTAAACTTTCTGTTTCCCATCCACTCGTCAAGGTTTCTTTTGAAGAGTGTTAGCGAGGAGCTCTACCTAATGTAGATTGGGATCTTGTTCCAAAGCATGGGAAGTCTCTGGGACAGGAATCTATCCCTCCAGCACGTCTTATTTATTGTTGTGGTGAGGTTTAGATCCCTAGAGCGTGTGGCTCGAAGGGATAAGGTTTTCTTTAAGTGGAGCATGTCCATCAATTCTGGGTTGGACATGGCCTTGTATGTCAGGCAGAGATCACCTCTGAGTAGGCGGTATGCAACCGAGTACAACTGGAGTTTCTTCAGTCGAGCTCCATAGGGCATCTGTTTGAGGCCAGTGATTCTCTTGGTGAGGTACTTCTGTGGTCTTTCCAGCTGTTGCAGGTGTCTTGTAAGGTACATCCCAAATGGGGAGTTTTACTCTATGATGGATCTGATGAGTGATGAGTAGAGGAGCACAATGACCTCTTTTGATCTGGATGCAAACCCTTCTGTGATTAGGTGGGCCACGTAGAAGGATTTTCTAACCACTTCGGCAATGTGATTATCAAAGATGAGATTACAATCTACTTGTGTCCCCAGATCCCTTATTACATCTTCTGTATTTAGGGGACTACCACCTATGTGGTAGTTTGTGGGTATTTTTTTTTTCCAAAGGGGATGACTATGCACTTTTTGGTATTTAGCTTGAGGCCATGATTTTGACACCAGGTATCTGTCTCAGTGAGACCCTTTTGGAGGATTTCTGTGTCAGACGGAGAGTCAATTATAGCCCCTAGTTTGCAGTCATCTGCGAACATGGTCAGCCATAGTCCTCCTGGGCTTGCCTGTACCTCTGAGAAGTATAACAGGAGGGGTCCTAGGACTGAGCCCTGGGGAACGCCACTTGTAACCGGTTTAGAGTCGGACCTAGCTCCCGCAACTCTCACCATGTGGGTTCTGTTCGTCAGCCAGTTGGCAACCCATCTTGTGATGTAGGTAGGGGTTTATGTTCAGGCTGGTGAGCTTGTCTATAGTACCAGAATGGGAAATGGTGTCGAAAGCCTTAGCGAGGTCTAGGTAGGCTGTGTGTACCACCTTTCCCTCATCTATAGCCTTGGTAACTGTCTCAAAGAACTCCACCAGGTTTAGGAGGCATGATCTGCCCTTAACAAAGCCAAACTGGGTACTGTCCAGTGTTTGGAGGTTCCCAATGTCTCTGTTAATGAGTTCCATGATGATGGTAAGGTCAAATAGAGAGCCTTGTCCTTCTGTACAGTACGGGTGGGGGTCTAGTGCTAGGGTTTATATGTGCTTGTTATAAGTTTTAAGCAAGTGCCGGGCTGAGAAATGAATGGCTTGAGTGCTTAAGTTGAAAGTTTGTCTAGTTCCAAGGGAAAAATTGAAGAGGAGACTTTGTGGAGCCGGGGATAGTTTTACCCTAGCTAACTAACCGGCGCTGCCCAGTGCGCAAAACCGGGCAAATACGGTATTTATAGCAGGGAAATGAAAGAGATAAAAATTAGCCCAAAATGGCCAATAAAGTACTAATTTCTGGGCTGAAACCACTCCTCCAGGGACAGATAGGCTGCTCAAAGCTCCCTCTCTCACAGGTGAACAGAGAAACTTCCTTCTATCCAAGTAAGGTATGGGCAAACACAGAGATTTGCAACACAGCCCTGAATTCAGCACTAACCTGAAAACTGATCTATACTAGCTTAGAAAGGCAGGAAGTATATATATATATATATATATATATATATATATATATATATATATATATAGATATATAATTTTTTGTTTGTTTTTCATTTACTTGCTAGCAGACCAATATCACTGTTATCCATCTATAGTCCTGCATTCTCAGCACTACTGCTCACACAGTTAATGAAACATCTGATATACTGAAACCAATGGATGCTGGTTAACTGAAGTGAAGAACTGACTTTTAAGGGAAAAACTAAACACTGCTACACACAGTTTGATTATTGCATGCTGTATTCATTCCATGATGCAGTCAGCAATATCAGGAGTTCAGTTTACACTAGAATTTGAAGAAGTTTCTCTGAAGCAGGATTTGAATCTTAATTTCCCCACTGAACACAAGGCTCCTCATATCCCTGTTATGCAAGGTGCTTCACCCTCTGTATGTCATAAATAAATATAATTAGCTCAGAGATCAGTGCATCTCAAGGGAGAATTCCACTGCAACAACTTTATTAGAAAATTGTACCTGAAAGGAGCATCTGTTACTTCTGGCAATGGATTCAACAGGCTAGAGATCCCCTTGCAGTCTGTTCAGGATGCTAAACACTGAGAACACAAACAATACATTTTATGTCTTGCTGTTATTGTTAGGCATGTAACCTCCCATGCAGAATGAGGTTTTATATATATATATATATATATATATATATATATATATATATATATATATATATATTTACATGCACATACCCATAGATAGACACACACACACACACACACACACACACACACACACACACACACACACACACACACACACACACACGTACCTGTTTTTAAACACTTTTATTAAATTGACATAATTTGAGTAATGACATTGGTACTAATACAGCAATAAAAATGAAAGCAATTACATAGGTCCATATGTGTCTACTGGACTATTGACCACCTAGACCATTATAAGCCTAGCCATGCAAGCCAAACATGCCCCAAGTGTTATTTGTTTTAGACATTTATATAGGGAGTGACTGTTGGTTACAACATGCCTTACTGACTGCCTCTATCCATCAGAGATGTAGGCACCAGACCATGGGCGTTGTATGCCAGGCATCCGTAGGAGACCGATTATAGAGATATGGCTTTGAGGCAATCTGCACAGGACACTGTTTATGTAGTACATTATTCCTATAAAGAAGCTTTGCTGAAATTCCAGTTGCTGCATTTGTCTGGTCAGGTACATAGTGAAGGGGACATTATACTCACTAATGGGTATGATGAGGGCCGAATACAGGTACAGTGACTTCCTTAGACCTATATGCCATGCACTTACATAAAAGTTGAGCAACAATGAAGAATTTCCTTACTACCTTGGATACATGTTGTTCGAAAGCCAGGTTACTGTCTACACGTGTTTCCAGATCCCTGACTAATGGGTCAGCTCTTAGAAATGTTTTATTGATGACGTAGTGCCCTGGGTTGGCAGACTTCCCAAAAGGTAATATAATGCATTTCTTGGTATTGGATTTTAAGTCATGGTTTTGGCACTAGTCATCTGCTTATGTTAGACCCTCTTGTAAGATAATACTGTCTTGGAGAAATTCTGTGACTTCACCCAGTTTGCAATTACCTGCAAACTTGGTCAGCCAGAGGTCATTCACACTGGCCTTGACTTGAGAATTAGAAACCAAACAGGAGCAGGCTCAGCAGAGATCCTTGAGGGACATCACTGCTGAATGACCTCTTTGAGGAGGTGGTCTCACTAGTTCTAACTTCCTGGGTCCAATCTGTGAGGCAGTTGCTTATCCAGTGTGTTATATTGGGGTTTATGCCTAATACTGGAAGTCTGTTAATGCCAGAGTGGGGTACTGCATCAAATGCTTTAGCCAGGTCAAGGAAGGCAGTATACACTATTTTAGCCTCATTCATTTATTTGGTGACCTGTTAATATAAGTCCTCAAGGTTCAATAAGCATGCCCTTCCTTTGACAAAGCCAAAATGGGATGAATCTAATGTCTGATGGTCTCCTATGTCTTTGTTGACCATTTACATGATAATTCTTTCTATGGCTTTGCACACAAGACTTGTCAGACTAACGGGCCTCTAGTTTCTGGGATCTGTTAATGGTCCACCCTTATTAAGAGGGATGATCACTGCAGTCCTCAATTCTTGTGGAACAAAGCCGATATAAGATTATAGTTAAATACATCCACATTACAGGTCATATTTCAGACTATTCAGGATACATCCCAGGATTTTTTCAGGTCTCATTGAGGCTGTGTTCTTGGCCTTGACAAGTAAAGCCAGGACAAGCTGTCTAAAGCTGTATGATTATGTTTGAAGGTACTTCTTGGAAGGTGGCTGGGGTGAGTAGGAGGTAAAGCTGTAACTTACTTTGTCAGCCAGCAGATTCTCACTACCACCCGTCTCAGTGAGTGTGGCAACATTATCCACCAGTGCAACACACTGTTGTATGCTGCATTTGAGGTTTCTGACACAGCTGTAGAAGGCTTCATGGTTGTTTTTTGTCTGGGAGACTATCTTGACCACAAAAGTGGCTTTACTGAACTTAGGCCTCTTAGCTGCCTGTTTACTTTGATGAGAGGGTTCTCATTGTTCTGGGAGTTATGTTCATTAAACCAGCTCAAACTAAACTACTGCCATACTTTCATCTTGTCACTGCACACACACTATCTATAATCCTGAAAAATGTCAAGTTCTATAAAATATCCTTCTCCCTTTCTCCCCAATACGGGACATCCACTCAAGTTTACCATCCTTATTAATCATAAAGAAGGGTAACAACCAAGCAGGGGACTCCCAGTATTCCTATTATTTCTCCAAGCCCTGGAATGCAATCTCTTCAAACATAAGAATGGCCAGAAAACTCACTAGCTTCAAAAGATTACTTAAGCGATACCTTATTTAATCATGGTCCCACTCTTCGCCAAGCTGGATCCTGCTTGTTAAACTTATATTTCATACTATTAATTTTTGTATCATTTTTACTCCTACCTACATACCCATACCTTGGATCCTTTCCCTAACATATCCTTCTTTCTTATCTGGCCTTACACAGCTCTCAGAGAAAACTTCATTCATACTGCTCTACAAAAATATCTTCCTCTTATCTAGCCATTTTAGGTGTCTAGAAAGGTTTTCTTTTGCACTGTTCTAGTTGAGAATAGGCTTAAGATTCTCTCTTCCACAAAACTCCAATTTGCCACGACCTTACACTATATCATACTATATGTACCCCCTCAAGATTAAGTATTTTGAAATTAGGATGTGTTGATCTAAAGAAACAAAACTCACTGCCAAGGTTTTATGGCTAAATAACTACCTCTCTACCATTGTTTTGTTCCACTAAAACACACCTTTATTCTGATAATGTACTTTATTCAACACAATATTCCAAACAAGTACACCTCAATGTTATCCCTGTTAACACTACATTCTCATTTATGTTATTACATCAACTGCATCTTTCCTAAATTGTAAATGTATATTGTAAATTTGCAGTTCAAATATGTAATACATTGACAAATGTGTAAATACTTATGACGGTGTAATATAATTTCAAACTTGCATGTACCCATGATGGAGCTTTCCCCCTCACCCTTCAATGAAAATGGGCTTTGCCTAGTTGGATTATCCCAGTCAAAGACAAAGAAATAGATACATAAATAGCTTAGAATAGCTACAGGGAGTATTTCTTCAGTAAGAGGAAGCTGAAGTACTTATATTGCTTAGTTGAATTTCTTCTTTGATTATTTCTATTATCCTCTGCAATACCCTAATCACTGAATCATCTCTTACCATCTATGTAAAGTTTTTATTTACTCACTTAGAAGCTCTTGCATTTGGTACTTGTGCGTTATCCAAGAAGAGGATATTATTCAGCACAGTAGGTTTTCAAGTTGTGGTATCTGCATCCAAAGGGACATACTGCTCAGTGCATTATAATTTAGTGTCTATCATTTTCTCTAATTTTATTCAACTAAAACAGGAGTGTACATCTAGGCCAGTAATGCTAGAGTAGTGGAGCTACTACTATATCAGAAAGAAAGTTAGTAGAACTGTTCAAATCTCCATTGTTTTCTAACCTTCCTGAGAGTTTTCTGGATGTGCAAATGAAAATAAAAACTTGTTTGAAAGTAAATTACCACAGATATTTTATTTGTTTGTATTTTATTTTACATTTGTTTACCGGGAAAGTCCGACTGGAATAGAGACCCATTTTCAGCGGAGGTCCAGGGAGAAAAGTTCCACATACAACAATAATCATGTCTAGCACTACAAACTAACAATTCATAACATACAAGTTTTGGTTTTACAGCTTGTTAGTTTTGTACACTTAAATATAAAAAATATATTTCTATAGAACAATAGAGAGATTATAGCATAATATATAGAGGCAGCTGAAAAGAGAATACTAGGAGCTTAGATAGCAGCAGATGTAGAATACATGGGCAAGATAAAGAGCTGAAGAGTTAGAGGTAGTTGGGTGGTGTATAAAGATAAGCAGGTATTTATTTAGCTAAAGAACAAAGCCATGAGGTATTTAGCAACTGTTTTAGAGCATGTTTGAAGTAACAGAAGTCGAATGTGGATCTAATGGAATGAGAGAATGAGTTCCATGTTTTTGCTACTTGGTGTGAGAATAGGGAGTTGCCTGTGGTACTGTTGGATTTGAACACTTGTAGTAGAGCTCTGTGTGTTGAATGTAAGCTATGGTTGGTGGTGTGGGGTTGAAGGATGTTTAGTAGGGCATATTTTTGGGGATGGTACTCAAGTTTGTGTGCCATAGTTAGTTGGTTGTAGGATAGTAGCTGAGGCAGTTCCAACCAGGATAGTTTTTTATTGTATGACAATGGTGAGTGTAGTGTGGACAATCACTGGCAAATTTAGCTATTTTATTATAGCATGTTTCCATTTTTTTAGGTCTGTTTTCTTAAGGTTAATGAGAATTGGGGAGGCATAAAGCAGTGTTGATAGGAGGTGGGTTCTTGCAATGGCTACCATAGTGATGTCAGTTAGATACTTTTTGTTTCTGTAGAAGGTGCCCATTTTTTGTGAACTTTTTTAATAGTTTGTGATATATGTAGGTCAAATTTTAGGTTGTTATCAACTGTGACTCCTAGTAGGTTTGTCTGTGAGTCAGGATAGATTATTGTATTGTTGTTGGCAGTGATAGAGAAGGCGGTGGGGGGAGAGAGGATATTGTGGGTTGGAATATCATACACATTTTGCTTTATTAGGGTTCAGTATGAGCTGGTACATAGCCATAGTTCAGTTTCTGAGAAGAATGTCTGTGTTATGATCTGGAGGTGATCTAAGGTGGATGCTGCACAAGTAAGTGCTGAATCATCTGCGTACTGTATAATTGAAGCTAATGGGGTGGCGGTACTCAGATTGTTTGTAAAGATACACAAAAGTAGTGGCCCAAGAATGGAGCCCTGTGGAACTCCTAGTGTGAGTGGGAGTGGGGATGAAAGTGTGTTTTACCATTTTAATGATTGTTGGCAGCCATCTAGATAGCTTTGGAACCATAGGAGAGCAGGAGGGTTGAGGTTCAGACTGGAAAGAGCATAAAGTAATTTGGGTATGGAAACGGTATCAAAGGCCTTGGATATGGGGCATTTGAAAACAATGGGGTTCACAGAGAGTCATGAAAAAGGGAACGGGAGTGCTAGAGTAAAGACTCATCTGTGGAAAGGGACAGTGTTTATTCCGAGTGTGTATGTTAAAAACTCATACAAACAGCAGAAGTGCATATTCCCTTGGCACCCTTGAAGAAAGATTACATTTGCAGAACTGGTTACCAAGTCAGATTTGTGAATATTTTTCTTTAAAATTGTGTGTGGGTCGGTACCAGTGGTGTGACCTGCATGCATCCCTAGCAGATGCAACAAAGTCTCCCGCTTTCTCCTACATTTTAAAAGATAAAACCAAATATTACTAATATGCAATGCTGCTAAAGTACACTGTCTACTCCACATTGAATTACCATATCTAGTTATCTAATGCAGCACAGACTGGATCCTTAGGGGTCCAAGAAAAGAAGACAAAAGTAGCATTGATCATTGAAATCGCCTCACCCAGTGACTACAGTATCCTGCGTACAGAGAGACACAAAGTTATAAAATATCAGGATCTGCAAGCAGAAATGAGAGCAATGTGGAAGAAGGATACCCAGACAGTTCCAATAGTAAGAGGAGCAATGGGTCTTATAAAAAAGAGATTATATATTTAGATATGTTACCAATACATGTAACTCCATACGAATTACAGAAGGAGTCATCACTGGGCACATTGTGGATGCTGCAAGGAGCACTTTTGGCTGACATCAAAGAGTGAAACAATACTAAATTTATGAACTTTAATCGTACTTTGACTTAGGAATGGGGTCCATTCCCGTCACTGTATTAGAAATTAAAAAGGGAGGGGGGAAAAGGACTCAAGTCCAAATAACACCAGATGATGTTGAAAGATCTAACACGCACACATCTGGACCTCCATATTATGCAAACAAATAGATCAAGGTACCAACATGTTGCATATGGAGTCTTTAAAATTTTAAACAAACACTCTACACCTGAAAAAACATGAAAGTGATCAAATATGCAACACTACTTCTACTCCGCTGTAGAAAAACGTAGTCCTGCAAAAAGGAGAACTTTGTTGAAAAAATGTAAAAATAATTTTGCACTGACATTTCCGCTGTACATATTGCAATATTGTTCATAAAATCAAAAGTAATGAAAACAAATAATACATGAAATACCTGTAGAAACCATACCTCTCAGCCTCTTACAGCAAGAAATCTGTACAAAACCATTAATAGAAGTGGAACAGTGGACCAAAAATAAGGACATTTTTAGATAGTGCTCTTACAAACTTAGAATGTCAATAGACTAACAGGTTTTGCATTAGTATGAATTTTCTGAGGGGTATGAAGTCTGAAACTAAATGTCATTATTTTCTAACTTCAGTGTTTAAAGATTTGCCACTAATTTGAGAGTAAACCACAATTTTATGAGAAATGGACCAAAAAGATGAGGCAAAAATCTGTACAGTTGAGAGGTAATATATTGACGATAATGTCATTGACAGACCTGCAATTCTAGCTACAAGAGACTAATACTGGATCGGAAAAGCAAAGTGAAACTAAAGAGAACTTGGACAGAAAAAAGTACCGCAATTTCA
Source organism: Protopterus annectens (assembly GCF_019279795.1). Taxonomy (NCBI): domain Eukaryota; kingdom Metazoa; phylum Chordata; order Ceratodontiformes; family Protopteridae; genus Protopterus; species Protopterus annectens. The sequence goes on from NC_056738.1 coordinate 478,543,334, forward strand.
AAGCAGAAGGTGGACTGAAACTACAAAATATAGCCTAGTAATTATTGCATTCCACTGTAACTAAAAATGATGCACAAGTTCAGAACCTCAGTTATGCTACTGGTTCACATCATCGCATTACTTTAAACAAGAATCAGCTACAAGCTAGAAAAGGCAGTTCTACACGAGTTTCCAGGTGCAGAAATCACGGGCAAGAATTCTGAAGCAAAACTCAATGACTATTCTTGCTTTTAAATCTGACTAATGACTATGCGGTACTTTTCCGTTATCGGGGCAACATTTGTAATATGTGCTTGGAATATTAGCAGGTGCTCGCAATTACTTCACAGCTCATGACGATGATCCTTGCTGGTTCACTACCAATTCAAAAATTGCAGTAGAAACGGATCAAAAATACAACACAAATTCGGAGACTTTCTGCAAAATGAGAGACATCTGACAGGTATACCTCTCCCCTTGTATGCACTGGTATTGTGGACAAAGCCAAACAGAATCTTGGTTGACAGACAAAGATCACAGGCAGGATAGTGGAAAGCTCCCACATATTATAAGATATGTCAAATGTAACGATCATTTAAAAGGTTTCCACCTGCTAAAGTACATTATCCTCCCTTTAATCTTAAAAGCACTATAATGTTCAGATTCAGTCTACACAAGTCTGTGAATGTGCTGTCAACATGCACTATAAGGAAATCATGCAGTCTGTCGAGCACTGTTTTGTCAAAATGGAATTGTGATGTTTTGTTTAGTTGATTTCCCATTTCCACAAATGTTCTGCTGTGTAGTTAACATATTTGCAGACCTGCAGGAGATTTCTCATTAAATTATGACTTTCTGGCAATTCATTGACTGTTGAAGTAAGAAAATATTGACAGATATTCGAGTGTCAGACTTGATAGCGGTGAAAATACCAATATTGTCTTACTTCTACAAATAAAGCCATAATTTTATGAGAAACCTAAAATATTGTTTTATATACATAGCATGATCACTGTGTGCATATACATACTACTGTGGTAACTCAGTCAGGTCAGTAACTAAGTGGATGCTAACTAAAAAAAAAAAAAAAGACGCTAGATGTCTGTTCTTCATATTTTTGCCAACTTCACTTACTTGGCATTTTTCCTTTGTTTCTTAGCTGAAAGGAAAAAAAAAATGAAAATGCTCCCATCCTAGATGTGGATAATTATATTTAGCAAACCAAATTACTGGATCATATCAGCATCTGTGAGCTCATTACGAGTGCATGCCAAGATTCCAAGCGCTCATTGGAAGTGTTGCCCCGATAACGGAAAAGTACCGACTATGCTTTTAAATCTTAGCTGAAAAGCACTGTATAGTTCAAAATGCGATCGCAACTGCTTGTTGCTCGGTTGGCACCCACAAATGTTATGGAAACTATGCACCTGTTGCCCTAGCTATTTTTTTTTTTACTTCCAAATACAAATGTTTGACAGTGTTCACTACAAAAGGCATCGCAAAAAAAAAAGAAAGCAAAGCAGACTGTGTGAAGCAGAAGCAGGAAGAAATGTTAAAACTAACTGTGAGCGCCTTAGTCTTTCATTCCCATTTAGTGCAGTAAGTCAGTGATATTAGAGTCTGAATGCAAGAGACAGCCGTATGTGAGAATTTTTCAATTTATGAAGACGAAAGCGCATATCGGACATTTAGACTTGTATTTTACACCTGGTGTTTTTAATAGAGTTGTTTTTATTCATTATTAAAAGGAAGGGCATTCATTACGGGTAATTTGCTTTATCTCACATACGGCTGTCCCTGATCTCACTTGCATTGAGTTTGTGGTGTTTTTATTCTTTTTGCAGATATTAGAGTCTCACAAGTCTTCTTGTACAGAAATTTATATGTAATGTTGAAGCACGTCGTGCCATTCTATTAGCTTTCTAAACAGATTAGAGTAAGATTTAAAAGTAGTCTGTGATCATGTACCTTTGCTTCCCTTCCTGCCATTTTTGCCTATGTCAAGAATCTTTAAGCCAAAGCATTAATTGCTTTCGGTGATATAAGTTACTAAACTCTAAAATCACATTTTATAAAAACGAATACACTCCCAAGTCCGATGAGGCAGATGTTTCACCTGCATGCGTTTCTATGGAAACAGAACAGTTGTGATTATAGGCTGAAGTCATGTAAGATGTTAGTGATCGGTATTTCTTTTCGTAAAGTGATTAATTTATGTTTACATTATGTTTTCTTAATTAAAGTGTGCTAAAACGGATTACTATCAAAGGTTGCAAAAAAGAGATAAAGGCTTCAGGCTTTATTGACCGCCATAAAAATAGGAGCAACTCAACATCTGAGCGAAGGTAAAACTTAACAATAAGAAATATAAAAGTGGTTACATGTATTATTTTAGCCAAGTATGGATGAGAATGAAGATGCAGAACTGGCACTCTAACAAGCGGTTAGCTCTAAAGTGAAAATCCAATATAAGTCAGAAAGGAATGAAAAACCTAAGACTAGTTCATCCTGGGAACGCAAACAAGACTGGAACTGCGGAGTTAAAGGATGTTTAAAAGTAAGATGACACTGTGGGTGGGAATGAGAGTGACGTGTTAAAGTGGGTGTGGCTTCTGCAACTTAAAAGTGGACCCGAATTTTAAACACTGGGATTGTCCCTTTAAAGGAGACCACACTAGTCTTTAGAAGTGTGAAGTCAGCTTTCGAGAAGTTCTTTACTGTGGTATTTTTCATTTCGGGTGGGGGCGGGATGAGGACCTCCAGCGAGATTAGTTTGTGATCAGATCTCACCAGTGAGGGGTATACTTCTGGCATTGAACATTGTGCTCCCATGTTCGTGATGATGAGATCAAGTATGTTCTCTCCTCTTGTGGGGATGGTGACTAGTTGTTCCATGACATTTGAGTTTATGAATTCCAGGAACTTTTGGGCTAGAGTGTTTGGGCTTGAGTAGTGTTCCCAGTCTATATTAGGGTAGTTGAAGTCACCTAGTATGATGGTGTTCGAGATACATTTATCCCTCCAGTGTTTTCAGGAAGGCCATGTGAGGTTCCTGAGTTTGCGAGGGTGGCCTGTAACATGCTACAATTTGCATAGCAGTCTTGCCTATGGTTAATTGCACCTGGATGGTTTCCGATGCATCGTGCGATGCCACCAATCTTGAGGTGTGGGTGTCCTTGATGAATATGGATACCCCTCCTCCTTTCTTGGTATTGTCCGGGTTTTGTGGCCGGAACGCATGATATGAGGTAAAACCTGATAGTGCTGGGGTGGTCTCAGGAGCCTTGAACCAGGTTTCTGTCACAGCACAGACATCGATGTTCTCCATACTGAGAAGGGCCTCGAGTGCGTGCATCTTGAGGTTGAGACTTCTGGCATTGAGCAGCATTACCCTTAGTTTTTTTCTTTGTTTTGTTCTAGGGTAGTAGGTTTAGAATTTGAGCCTTGCCTAAAAAAGGCACTATGGGGGTGGCAAGAGCCTTTGCCAAAATCCGGAATCCCAGGGGTGACAAGTGCAAGCCGTCCCTTGCGAAGCAGCGTGGCTTGTCCAGCATGTCATCCCAGGCAGACAGACATTGGATCCCCTTTGAATGACACCAGAGTTTAAGCCAATTGTTAAAACTGATCATCTTATCTCTGTATTGTGGCATCATTCTTGGTGAAGGTAGGATACTGCTCAAGGTCAGGGTCATACCTGCCTGGGCTACATAATCAGAGAGCTCCTCTATGTCTCTTTTCATGTAGTCCAGGGAGGTACGTCTCAGGTTGTTTACACCAGCGTGGACAATGATTGAGTCGTACTTGTACCTGCTGTTGAGAGACCTGAGTGCATGCGTTATGTGGCGGATTCTAGCACCCGACAGGCAGCTTACTGTGACCTTCTCCTTACTCAGTCTGGTGAGCGGGACGTCAGTGTGTCTGACTATGGAGTCACCAATGACTAGTGTGTCTGGCATAGTGTTTGGCCTTAAGGGCTGTGACTGCTTGACACTCTGACTGTGTGGTCTATGTGATGCAGGTGTTGTGTTCTGAGGTGGTAGTTGTTTGGGTGTCTGCTTTGGTGGCCTCTGCTGTTTTGGTAGATTTTTGATCAGAGCCTCCGAGTATGTCTTTGTGTGTTTATGTGTATGATTTGAGGTTGTGATGGCATTATGTGAGACTGGGTCGATAGTGTGTGTGGTTACCTTCTCCTCCTGTCTGGTCTTGCCAGTCCTATGTTGAGAGAGCTCAGCCTCCAGTTTGGCCATATAGTTGCATCTCTCGCATGTATTTGTGTTTTGTGGGAGGAGGAGAGGGTTGTCTGTGTACATGAGGCAATTGTAACATTGCCTCAATAATCCCAGGTTCACCAGCTGAGCAGGAGAGGATATTAGCAACTGATCCCTCGACATGCTAGAAGGAATAGACAGAAAAACTTAAAAAAAGGTTTTGGGGATGTGGGTGACCGAGAAATGGGGTTTGCTTTTTCTGGGGTACTTTCTATAACAAGAGTGCTGTATCGAGGTGATAAGTACTGTAGGAGCAGGTGCTTAGCTATACGGATAGAGAATAGTCTACTTGGGAGTCAAGTAGAGATAATTTATAGTTGGAGGATACACTAAATAGAACAGTAGTACACTTTGAGGAAGGTAGTTTTAAGGGAAAATTTGAAGAGTGAACTTTAGGTAGCCCTAATAGTTTAAATCTGCTTAACCGGTGCTGCCCTAGTGTGCAACGGTAGCAGCTTCGCGCTAAATCGTGCTAAATTGTGCTAAAGTGCGCTAACGCGTGCTTTATAGCAGGGGGCTGGAAAAAAACAGGAAATGACCCAAAATGGCCAACAAATTACAAGTTGCTGCTTCTAACCACTCCTCCGAGGACAAACAAGCAGCTCAGTACTCCCCACTCCCACTGGTGAGTAAAGAAACTACCTCTGGCCACACAAGAAAATGGAGGAACACAGAAACCAAATACAAAGCCCAGGGATCAGCAAAATCTGATCACTGGAACAACTAGCAAGTATCATTGAAAAACTCATCAACTTAAATGTAAACCCATACATTACAAGATGGGTTGCAAACTGGCTGAGTGACAGAGCCCACAGGGTCAGAGTTGCTGGCGCCATGTCAGACTCAAAGCCTGTCACAAGTGGTGTCCCACAGGGCTCAGCCCTGGGCCCACTCTTGTTTGGCATCTACTTTTCTGAAGTACAAGCAAACACAGGAGGGTTATGACTGACAAAGTTCGCAGATGACTGCAAACTGGGCGCCGTAGTTGAGAACACATCCGACACAGATATCCTTCAGAAGGGTCTCACAGAAACAGATAACTGGTGCCAGAGCCATGGCCTCAAGTTAAATGCCAAGAAATGCATAGTCATACCCTTCGGGAAAAATAAGGCTACCCCTAGCTACCATATAGGTGGCAATCCCCTGAACACAGAAGAAGTTATTAGGGACCTGGGAACCCAGGTTGACAGTAGCCTGTCATTCGACACTCATATTGCTAAAGTAGTTAGGAAGACCTTCTACATTGCCCACCTTATCATGAAGGGATTCACATCTAGATCAAGGGAAGTCATAGTCTCCCTATACTCATCACTCATCAGACCAATGATCGAGTACAATTCCCCATTCAGAATGTATCTGACCTGACACTTGCAGCAGCTGGAGAGGCCACAAAAGTTCCTCACCAAAAGGATAAAGGGTCTCAAAAATCTGTCTTATGCTGCACGACTGAAAGAACTCCAGTTATATTCAGTTGTGTACCGCTTACTCAGAGGTGACCTATGCCTGACATACAAGGCCATGTCAAACCCAGAGTTGATGAATATGCTTCATCTCAAAAAGTCTAGATCCCTCAGAGCCACAAGGGCGGGTGACTTAAACCTCGACACGGTTATTAATAGGACGTGCTGGAGGGATAAATTCATCACCCAAAGACTCCCTATGCTGTGGAACAAAATCCCGGTTTATGTGAGGCAGAGCACCTCGCTGGCCTTGTTCAAGAGGAATCTTGACCAATGGATGGGAGATCGCAGATACACCCCAGGGGTTACCTCAGTGTCACTGCTCGACAGAGGCACAGCTAAATAATGGGCATAGTTTCTCCAAACTAAGGGGTGGCGTAAGCCACAAAACTATGGCTAGGCTTATAAATGCCCTTGGGCAGATAGCCTAGTATGAACCTATGAACCTATGAACCTATGAACTTCTGGCTAAAAGTATTAACATCTTTACACAAATATTTAGCCCTAAGTAAGAACTACTTATATGCACATCCTGAGCAGCCACCTACTTGGTCAACAAAAGGAAAATCAATGTTACTTCTTAAGAGTTAACCTGTAAGCCACCCTAAAAACTGTAGACCAATAACTTGCCTTCAGACAATGCACAAACTATATACTGGAATTGATCATGGCAATGGAACAAAAGGGTAGCAAAGAAAGTCATATGGAAGAAAGGATCATTTGCTGCTAAATAAAGCTATAATGAAGAATTGTAAAAAGGGGAAGAATCTAAGTATGGCATGCATAGATTACAGTAAAGCATTTGACAGCATCCCACATTCATGGATAAAGGAGTGCTTAAAGATGTATAAAATACAGCCATGAAACAGTGGCAAACCAATCTGCAATTAAGCCATGACAAAGGTCAATTATTATCTCAGGGATAAAAAAAATTGAAAGGCGAATATTCCATGGTGATTTTATTGCCACAGCTGCTGTTTTGTCTGGTCATTAACCCATTAGGCTGTTTACTTAACAGATCAGGTCACATTTACAGTTTGGCTCCGAGAAAACAACCTTGTTTAAAGATTTGTCATCTACTTTTTGTGGATGACTTAGAACTGCATAGTTCATCAGATGGTGAGTTGAAAGCACAACTGCGAGTGGTGAAAACATTCTCAGATGTAAGAATGACACCTGGTCTTGATAATTGAGCAAAAGCAATGTTTAAAGCGGGAAAGTTGCAGCATGGAACTTGAGCAGGAAGAAATGTATAAATATTTTGGGAACTGATGAAGGATTGGCAATAAAACATGTGCAAATGTGAATAAAACTCTGTAAGGACTACTTCAGAAGACTAAAAGTAATATTGAAAACAACCTTGACATTTTTGCTCTTCCTGTTGCATAATTGGGTGTGATTCACTGGCCCCAAAAGGTATTGGATCAGTTGAATAGAAAAACAAGAAAAATGTTTCATGCTTATCAAATGATATATGAAAATCAGTGTGTATACCAAAATTATATATTCCATGCTCTGAAAGATGTATAGGTCACCTCAGAATTGATTTTTATTTTTATTTATTTTATTTTACATTTGATGACCGGGAAAGTCCGACTGGACACAGGTCCATTTTCAGCAGAGGGCCAGGGAGAAAAGCTCCACTTTACACAATAGTACATAAGCACTGAATGTGTGCACAAATACATCTCATCAAATACATAAGCATACCATTAAGACATACAAATAGACAAGAATATATTTTACATTTCTGCATACACATAAGAATCCAATGTATAGATCTGCAGTTATGGGACTGCATACTTATCTGCTGACCACATAAGATTCAAACATTTAAAACATAAGGAGAGGAAGTCTAAGATAATCACTCTGCTTAGTTTATCAGAAGTATTCAGGTGGCAAGCTGGAATGGAAATCAAACCAGAAGTAAACAAAATCAGACAGAAACTGAATGTGCCTAAAACAAAGGAAAGAATATAAGGAGAAGAATCAGACAAGAAGGAAAGAAAGTTGGAAAAGTCATAAATATAGCAGAACGTATACTGATCTCCTGGAAGAACTCCATGTTGAAGAGGATTTGATGGAGGAATGGTTTAGAAGAGGTGAGTTAAAACCAAAGGATGAAAAGTTAATAATGGCAGCCTGAGTAAGTGGACTACATACATGTTGGTTTACAAAGTCCATTGAATATGTGGGAGAAACAGATAAATGTAGGTTTTGTGAAAAAGAAAAGTCCAAGAAAATGAGCTAAAAAAATATTTTTGGCTACTTAACTCAATATCAGAGTTATCAAAGTTAGTAGAACATACGTTTTTTTTATCAACATCCATTTTCTAAACTTTACAAAGTATGAAGCTCTAATGTCTGACATTATTGACTGATAATCCTCAGAGATTTACCAAAAAATCAACTTCTTACAATGGGCTGGGTGGAAATACGAGACAAAATTAATGACATTCACAGTATCAGAGGCAACTGAGAGCTTTATCACTATTTGATCCCTGATTTCTCATGTCTAAATCTGATAATAAGTTTGCAAGACAATTTATGATGTAGAGCTTTAAGAAAGGTAGGTTTCACCAGGCTTCTATTCACTGCACATGGTTCTGCTAGGAAAATGAAATATTTTGCAAAATATTCCACTGGCAGAACTTCATAATTTAATTTTTAACAATCCTAACTAGTCTCTAAGTTGTGAAGGCTATTTAAATAACTACTTCTGTAATATTGCATGTATAGAAACCATCAGTTTGCATGTGGAGTAAGTCATTTTTCTACAGAGGGAAAGTCTATGATTTCACTGTTAAAATACTTTCATTATAAAAATGAAACCTCATGCTTTTATTTTAATCTCTAGTATTCATATTCTAAGATAAGATTTGATCACAACACAGCTGTTTGCTATTAGTTTCTGTCTACCTGCTCTGATCTCTCCATTTCTATACTCACAGTCACTGAGCTGTATTTTAGCTGCTCCTACAACATGACTCCTGCAGTGTGTTTACATTCTTGAATGTTCATAGGTTCATTCTAAGGGGATCCAGTGTCTGTCTGCCTGGGATGACATGATAGACAAGCCTCGCTGTTTCACCAGAGATGGTTTGCACCTGTCACCCCTAGGCTTTCGAATACTGACCAAGGCTCTTGCCGTCCCCATAGTGCCTTTTTATGCAAGACTCAAAGGACAAACCAACCAACGTAACCAGCACAAGTAACCAAAAACTAAGGGTAATGCTACTCAACGCCAGAAGTCTCAACCTCAAAATGCACGCACTCGAGGCACTCCTCAGTATGGAGAAAATCGATGTTTGTGCAGTCACAGAAACCTGGTTCAAGGCTCCAGAGAGCACCCCAGCACTACCAGGTTACAATTCATATCATACCTTCTGGCCTCAGTTACCGGATCACAGTACAAAGGGTGGAGATATATCCATATTCATCAAGGATACCCACATCGCCACGTTAGTAGCGCAGCATGATGCCCCAGAGATCATCCATATACAACTATCTGCAGGCAAAACCACATTTCAAGTCGTAGCCTGTTATAGATTGCCCACCATGTCCCAAGATACTCACTCAGCATTCCTTGAGGCATTGGAAAATATAAAGGTCCTACCCAACACCATAATTTTGAGTGATTTCAACTACCCTGGTATAGACTGGGCGAACTACCAAAGTTCTAACTCCTATACCCAGCGGTTCATAGAATTTATAAATTCAACTGCCCTTGAACAACTGGTATGTTCTCCCACTAGAGGGGACAACATATTGGATTTAGTCATCACAAATATGGGCGCCCATTGTACCACACCCGTTATCACTCCCTCTCTGGTCAGATCAGACCACAAACTGATAACCCTGGACATCCTCACCCCTCCACCTACCCCAGTCAAAGAAACCATTGTAAAAAAACCTTTCCAAAGCAAACTTCAAACTCCTTGCGTCAGAAGTAAACAGCTTCACTATTCCTTTGCAGGAGGATATTGACATTGCCAACATCTTGGCTGACAGGTTCAGTGCAAATTTCCCCCCTCGCCACCTGCAGGGCCTATTACTATTCCAGGGGATTGTGTAACTCCAATTATTAGTGATACATTGGTTAATAAGGCTCTATCTAAAGCTAAAAACACTGCCTCCATGGGACCAGATTGTGTCCCATGCTGTGTCATATGCAAGCTCCAAAATGAATTAACCCTGCATCTGAATACCCTGTTCAGTCTCAGCCTCTTGACAGGATATGTGCCCATAGAATGGTGCACAGCAACGGTGGTTCCGCTGCACAAGGGTGGGCCAACAACCGACCCTGTGAACTACCAACCAATAAGCCTGACCAATCTGATCTGTAAGGCAATGGAGCGAATCATTATGGAACTCATAAATGGAGAGATTGGGAACCTCCAAACACTTGACCCCACACAGTTCAGCTTCGTCAAGGGCAGATCATGCCTCCTGAACCTGGTGGACTTCTTTGAGACAGTTACTCAGGCTATAGATAAGGGAAAGGAGGTACACACAGTTTACCTTGACCTTGCTAAAGTATTTGACACCATTCCCCATTCGGGTATTATTGATAAACTCACCAACCTGGGCATAAACCCTTACATCACAAGATGGATCACAAACTGGCTCTCAGACAGATCCCACAAAGTAAGAGTAGCGGGATCTATGTCCGAATCCAGATCAGTAATGAGCTGTGTGCCTCAGGGCTCTGTCCTGGGGCCCCTCCTCTTTGGCATATACTTCTCAGAAGTACAGGCAAGCACTGAAGGGCTGTGGCTGACCAAGTTTGCAGACGACTGCAAACTGGGTGCTATAATAGAGTCTCCGGCAGACATGGATATCCTCCAGAAGGGCCTTAATGAGACTGATGCATGGTGTCAACGCCATGGTCTCAAGCTAAATGCTAAAAAATGCGTAGTAATCCCCTTTGGAAAAAACAGAGTACCCGTGAACTACCACATAGGAGGTAACCCCCTGAAATCTGAAGTAGTAATAAGGGATCTAGGGACCCAAGTAGATAGTCAGCTTTCCTTTGAAAACCATGTTGCCAAGGTGGTTAGAAAATCCTTCTATGTGACCCATCTGATCATGAAAGGGTTTGCATCAAGAGCTAAGGATGTAGTGGTGCCCCTCTACTCTTCCCTCATCAGACCCATTATTGAGTGCAATGCACCAATTGGAATGTACCTGGCCAAGCATCTCCAGCAGCTGGAGATACCACAGAGGTTCCTCACTAAGAGGATTACTGGCCTCAAACAGTTGCCCTATGCAGCACGATTGAAAAAACTAAGGCTTTTCTCTGTTGCATACCGCCTTCTCAGAGGTGATCTCTGTCTAACATACAGAGCCATGTCCAACCCAGAACTGTTGAACATGCTCCATCTTAGCAAAACCAAATCTACTCGAGCTACACGCTCTACGGATATAAACCTCAGCACAACAATGAATAGAACATGCTGGAGGGATAGATTCCCTTCACAAAGACTTCCCTTGCTATGTAGCAAGGTCCCGATCTACATAAGACAGAGCTCCTCACTATCACTCTTCAAGAGGAACTTTGACGAGTGGATGGATAACAGAAAGTTCATACCAGGGATCATACCAACAGCTCTACTAGATAGGGGCCAAGGGCACTAGCTGCTAGATCAAGGGCCTAGGGAACTAACCAAAGGGGCGGTGAATACCGCACAATGTGGTTGGGCTAATAGGTGCCAAACCAGGGATGAATTTCTGTTTTCCCATCCAGTTGTCCAAGTTGCACTTGAATTGGGTTAGAGAGGGTAGCCTCTGGGATACATGCCTATCTCTCCAGCAGGTTCTATTTATTTCACAGGCAAGGTTTAAGTCTTTAGAATGGGTAATTCTGGTGCTGTTTGTTGTGTGGGTATGCAGGAGGTCCATCAGAGTGGGGTCTGACAATGCCCTGTATGCCAGGCATAGATCTCCCCTCAAGAGCCTGTAGGAGACAGAATACAGGGATACGGCCTTGAGGCAGTCTGCATAGGGCATATTACTTATGCCCTGTATTCTTTTAGTGAGGAATCTCTGTGGATGTTCCAATTGTTACCTGATTAGGTACATACCAAAGGGGCATTGTATTCAATGCTAGGTCTGATGAATGCCAAATACAGTGGAACAATGACTTCCTTGGACTTAGATGCCATACCTTTGTTTATAAGTTGCACAATATAGAATAATTTCCTCACCACTGTAGACACATGATGATCAAAAGTTAGATTGCTATCTATGTGTGTCTCTCAGTCCCTAACTACTGGGTCAGCTCTTGTCAATATGATAGTTACCAGGAACGGATGACGTCCCAAAGGATACTATCATGCATTAATTGGCATGTAGTTTTAGTCCATGGCTCTGCCACCAGTTGTTTGTCTGTGTCAGCTCCTTCTGGAGAATATTTGTTTCACTGTAAGATTCAATGACAGCTCCTAATTTGCAATCATCTGCAAATTTAGTCAGCCAGAGACCACCAACATTGGCTTTGACTTCTGAGAAGTAAATTCCAAAAGGGAGCAGTCTGAGGATTGATCCCTGATGGACTCTACTTGTGACTGGCCTCTTTGTAGTGGTGGACTCCCCAGTTCTAACTTCCCGGGTCCTGTCTGTGAGTCAGTTGGCTATCCACTGGGTGACATATGGGTTTGTACCTAACCTCCTGAGTTTGTCAGCAATGCCTGAGTGGGGTATTGTATCAAATGTCTTGGCCAGTTCAAGGTATACAGTGTGAACAATTGTGCCTCATCCAGTGCTTTGGTGACCTTCTCAGGCTGAGTAGGCATGATCTGCCCTTGACAAAACCAAACTGGGTTGGGTCCAGTGTCTGGAGGTTTACTATATCTGTATTGATCATTTCCATAATAATTCTTTCTATGGCTTTACATATAAGACTAGTGAGACTTATGGGTCTGTAGTTTCCAGGGTCTGTATATGGCCCACCTTTGTGCAGAGGGATGACTGTTGCCTTTCTCCATTCATGAGGCATGAAGCCTGTTTGGGAGGGTACAGTTAAATAGTAATTCCAGAGGTCCTGTTAAGTCATGTTTCATGCTATTTAGAGGGTATCCTGAGATACTAATATTGATGCAGTGTTCTTGGTCTTAAAGAGAGCATTAAGGGCCTGTTCCCTAGTGATAGTAGGGGGAATTATATTTGATGATATTTATTTAAGGACGGTTGGGGGGGGTAAAGTTGGGGCTGAATTTATCAGCCAGGAGGTTTGCTATATATTCTGGCTCAGTAGAAGTGGTTCCATTTGCAAGCTCTGCACACAACTGTGGATTGCCTTTGAGGTTGCAGATATAGCTAAAGAATCCTTTGTGGTTGTCCTTGGCCTGGGAGGCCAAACTTACCTCAAATTTGCTTTGGTATACTTTATTTGTTCTCTGAGTTGTTTGTTTAGTTTGACGAGAATGCGTTTATCCTGCTAGGTGCTGCATCTCCTAATTTTTGTCATGATTTTCTTCCTCCTGTTATATAGCCAATTTATTTTCTGATTCCACCAGGGTGGCTTGTTTTTTTAGTTAGTTCTGTGCTTCTTCCTGGTGGATACAGTAGCCACTATGCAGCTATAAACATGCTTGTACAGGGTTTCTGTGAACAGTTCTGCATAGGCAGGAGGGTTCACAGGGTTTATGGAGGCATGACATTTTACCAGGTTCTCAATAGCAGGAGGTTAGCCTTAGAATAGTTTCTGAATATTCCAGGGTTAGTTGGGGGCCCAGGTTTTATTTTTATTTTAAAGGAGGCCATTGTATGGTCTGACCTTACAAGGGAAGGCATTAAAGTAGGGGGTGTGCAGCAGTCTCCCATAGTAATGAGGACCAGTTCCAGTATGGTTGTACCCCTGGTTGGTATATTGACTATCTGGCTCAGGGAGTTTATGTTTACAAAATCCAGGAATCTCTGTGCCTGTGCATTTGTTGTCATATAGGATTCCAAGCTGATAGTGGGATAATTAAAGTCACCCGTGAATATGGTATTGGGTTGGATGTTTAGTGTTTCTTATAAGTTTAAATACATGGTATGGGTTTCCTGGGTCATAAATGGGCACCTATAGCTTGCAACAAAGTGGTATTGGATTTTGCCTATGGTGATTTAAGCATGGAGCAGCTCAAGTGCATTGCCCTGTTTGACCAGCCTTGAAGTATACTTATTTTTGATGTAAATAGGGACACCTCCACCTTTTGTCCCTGCCTGTGATGTAGCTGGCCTAAATGTGTGGAAGGCATTATAACCCTGCACTGTTTGTATGCTGTCCATAGCTTTAAACCATGTCTCAGTGACCACACAGACACCAGCATTCTCGAGGGTAAAGAGAGCTTCTAGGGAGTTGAAAAAGCATTTTTTGAAAGACATTTAACTGCTACTCTGTTTAAATTAATGAAGTATTTTTTAAGCATCTATACTAACTGTGTTTACAGTGGGTTTTTGCAGTTTCCTTCAAATGGCTATGTTACCTGCCTAAAGCTAACATACAAACTGCTTTATTATTGACTCTGAAACTCTGTCTTGCAGTTATGCCTTCACTGTTTTTTATTCTGTGCCATAAAGATGTTTCTGTGCTGTTTTTATTCCAGGGGGCTTTGACAGATTATGTTCATCTTTCCAATATGGAAAGCATACAGTACTTGAGACTGTTTTGTATTTTCAGGGGCAGTGGCAGTATTTGTTATCTAAAATCAGCCTTTTCATCCTATTACTCACAGTTTTGCTCACTGCACATAAATATTTTGGTTGGTTTCCTGATATGACTACAGCAACTAAATGCTCAGCCATGTAACCAGCTGAGGTTCATGTGCAAAGGCACAAAATGGAAAGGATATATTCATTCTGTTAACATCCTTAGCATTCTGTGGCTGGGTTGCAGTGTGCTTTTTTACCATAAAAATAAAATTTAAGTATAAAAGAGACTTTAAAAACCCATTACATCAGCCACGATGCTTGCGAACATCTTACCCTGCATTTTGGAAGGGTACATTCCCTGGAAATAAAGTGATGCGTTAGCATAGTCAGGCATTTTGCTGGTCACCCGGAACAAAAGACACATTTTTAATAGCTCTTTAAATGTAATATACAAAAGCATGAACACATTCTACCAAAAACGGAGAGTTAAGCTGCAACATGTTGTTGTTGTTACTGTTGTTGATTTCTGTCTTGTCTATTTTAATGCAGCACAAAGTGAAAGTGACCGCATATCTTTCTTCTTTCAGATTTAACAAAGCAGCATTTGGAAAGGCTTGAGACTGTCTGCAGATAGGTTTAATTCTCTAGAATGAGTGTTTGCTTTACCACTGTCTTTATTTAAGTGAAGAAGTTCAAAGAGTGATGAATCATTCAACACGGAGGGCTACGGAGAGATTACTGACTGACATACAGACTCCTGAAAGGTGAAGGACCAGGTCATTTTATCAGAACTGCTAAGGGTACCAAGACCCGAGATCTTTCTAGTAAGAAAACAATAAGGTGTGTGTGTGTGTGTGTGTGTGTGTGTGTGTGTGTGTGTGTGTGTGTGTGTGTGTGTGTGTGTGTGTGTGTGTGACACATGTAGATCAGTGTCCTGAGCGGCACATACCCTGCGGCATGTTCAGTTTCTGAGTTAGTTATTTTAATTATGATGGGAGCTTGTCCTCCCACATAAGAAGCTAGTTTGTGTGTGCTTGGTGTGTATGAGCAGTCAGCTGTTGTGTATCATTTTCTTTCACTGTGTCTTTGCATGTGTGCATGCGTAGTCATTGTGCATGTGCTACACTGAGTAGGTTGACTGATGTCTGTGCTTTGTCGATATGTTTTTTTGTTCAAAAAAGGGACATTCAATTAGCCAAATGTATTTAATTTTTTTATTTGACATTTGATTATTGGGTAAGTCTGACTGGGCATAAATCCCATTTCAGCAGTGGCCCGTGGTGTGTGTGTATATGTGTGCATGTGTGTAAATATATATATATATAAATAGCATAATGGTTAAGGTGTTTACCTTGTAGACACAAGGTGTAGGGTTTGATTCCCACATGGGGTAATTAACTAGGCTTAAAATGGCCCACAAGGGCACTTAGCCTAGTACTAATCTATGAACATTTTATACATATATATATATATATATATATATATATATATATATCAACAAAACCCTGTGGCAGTTGATCCCAACTCAATAAATTCCCTCCAATACTTCCAACTAATCACAGACCAATTGGAAACTAATACTTATTGTAAACTGATGAAGTAATGTGTAACATTATGAAATCGTTTACACAATAAACAATTTTGGATTTTACTGAAGCTGTTTGGATTACTGCTGTTGTCTGAAGCTGTTTAGATTACTGCTCTTGTCTTCTGCCACAGGGTTTTTATTGCTGTTGGACTATTGGTTTTGCTCTCTGTTCCTATGGGCTTTTATTTTTCTAGTTTATTGAAACTGTGAGTATGGCGGAAAGCACTAATGTAGTTTTGGATGTAGAAAAGAATTTATCTATGGGTACATCCTCTTGTACAAGGTTAAATGATTTGATGGCAGTACAGCAAAATCCGCTGCTAGAAAGTGACTTACTTGTTGAGTATAATGATGGCCAAGTGTGCAATGAAAGTATGAACATTAGAAGCCTTGAACTGAAAAGGAACCTGGAAAATGACATCTTCAGGTTCAAAAGGCTTCAATGCCAGTGATTTCACTTGGAAGCATGTCTTAATAAAGCAGTGATACCACGAGGGCTGAGGGTCTTAAACATGCCACCATATGGGAATACATATCCCTCTCTGCTAGCAGAATGGTAGAAGATTAATATAGAGACCAGTAATGCCTATTTGAGACTGCTTATTAACTTTTTTACTCCAATAGAAAAAGAGTTGTGTGATAGGGTTGCTGAACAGTAAAATTAATATGTGGACATTGTAGGAGATGAGCAAGCAGATGTCTATTTTAATGACCTTACAGAGAAAGTGTCATGCTATGAACAAATGCTGCTGCAGCAAAAATGAAGGAAATTGGCCAGAGACTTGCACAATTTTTCAAATCAGCACATCTTTACATGGCCAAAAAGCCATATGGCTTCCAGTGAAGGAAGAACCAATCAACGCCCGATTGTGAGTGAGAGCACTAATCAACAAGAAGGTACGATCGAGATGACCAATGGTATACAAGGGGAGGCTTCCAGTAGAGAAACTCTACAAACTCAGCAGGTGATGTCACTGGTGCATCCTCCATCAGTATACTCCACTCCATTGGTGGAGCTACCTCCTGCAGGTGAAGCAGGGACCACCTCTTAAGCTTTAGAGAACACGACAGTGCTGAGATGAAAAATGATACCCGCAACAAAACAGCATAACTTTTCAACTTTTCCCCTACCATTTCAGAACCACAGGAAGAAGTCCTTCGACCAAGGAATGCAACAGGGCAGTCAGAAGAGAAAGGAACCAGTGACTTTGTTCCAAGTAAGGACACTCAAGAAAATGTGGGGTACCGAAGGGCAGGACTAGTTTGGAATATTTCTAGGTATTGTCTTATGGATGCAGAAACATCCTTACTCTTAAAAGGACTGACTTTTATACCTTCTGGTGAGGTTGATGTTGATGAACTACTAACAGAGTTACATTTGTTTGCAAGGAATGTCACATTGAAGCGAATGTTTGACAACAGCTTTGTACATAATAATGCTTGTAGAAAACCTAGTTGTTTTGTACCCATTTTTCCACCTAATGTAGATATTTTTATCCAAGCTTGTGAGAAGGAAATTTATGATAACTTTGATTGCAGTAAGAGTACAAAATGTAATAATTTAACTGCTGATGAATGGGCAGCTCTTGAAAGTTTACAAGGGAATAAGAATATAGTAATTCGCCCTTCTGACAAGGGCGGACTAGTGGTAATTATGGATGCAGAGTACTACTGAAGTGAAATGGAGAAAATGTTTTCTGACAGGAATGTTTATGACCTTGTATCTTTGAATGTTGTGTATATCATGCAGCAACATATTAATAATACTCTGTATGAAAGTCATTGTTTAGGCATTTTGAGTCATGATTTGTCAGAGTACTTTAAAGTGGACAAACCTCTTGTTCACCAGATGCACGGGCTTCCCAAGATACATAGACACCCAACCAAGCCTAAATTTAGACCTATTGTAGCAGGGGCTACATGGCTCAGTGAGCCCATCTCCATATATTTAGAAAAAACAATTAAGAAAGATTTTGGATAGCAAGCCCATAGTACTGAAAGATACAGAACATTTTTTGAAAAAACTATATAAAGCTACTATGGGTCCACAGGGGGAGGTGTTTGATGTTTTAGTCACTTTGATGTGACTTCATTGTTCACATGCATTCTGAATCAGGAAGGAATTACTATGACTAGAGCCTGTTTAGTGAGAGAGGGTAAGCACAGGGTACAGGAAATAGATTTTATTTGTATGTTCTTAGAAATATTGCTTGAGCATAACGTGTTCTTGTTTAATGGAGTGCTTTATTGGCAAACAGCGGGTCTAGCAATGGGTACGAGCTGTGCCAGTTCCTATGCAAATTTAGTGATGATGCAATGGGAGCAACAATGGATACAGGAAGGGGGTAACTCTGCAGTTCGGTTTTACCAATGTTTTGTTAATGACCTTTTTATTGGCTGGAGAGGGAGTGAAGTTGAGTTAATGAAATTTGTTGATGCTTTGAACACCATTAACATTTTTTAAAGTTTACGTTGAATAAGTCATTACAATCCATTGATTTTTTTGGATGTGAGAGTTATAAAGTTTGAAGGAGGTATTCTACGAAAATACATAGGAAAGAGTGTTATTGCCCATCCTTCTTGTTTAGAACAAGCATGTACCCCCCACACATATTTAATCCCATAGTGGAAGGTCAAGCCCTGAGAGCATCTAGGTTGTCATGTGAGAAAACTGACTTTATGAAAGAACTAAATTTTTTGGAGGAAGCTTTTGTTGAACGGGGATACAAGCAACAAAATGTAGGAAAAATGCATGGGAAAGTAATGAATGAAAGGAGAGGTCATGGTATCCCCTATGTTTCAGACCTTAATAGAGTCAGAAGAGGGGTTCATCTTAATGAAGAAACAGTTCCTGTGGTATTAACTTTTACCAATGAGGTAGATGAAATTAAGAAAATAATATGTAGGAATTGGCACATCTTAACTGTGGATGAAAGTACGGGTGAGTTAGTGGGCAATAAACCCAGGTATAGTTTCAAAAATAGAAAGAATCTTTAACAGCAACACTGCTACCCTAGATCTTGTGATAGTATAGGTCCATTAGAAGCTGGGACCAGAAAATGTGGAGCATGTTTATATTGCACACATGTTGATGAGTCCAGATTCTTTAGGCACCCAGATAGTGGGCATTTATGGCACTTGAGGGTGGGAGCCAGTTGTAATACACAGAATATTGCGTATGTTGTACATTGTGTCTGCTGTTTTAAGTTTTACATAGGTAAAACCAACAGACATCTTAGGGAAAGGATCAGGGACCACATATATTGTTATAAGAAGGGGCAAGATTACAGTACAATAGCGAAGCACACACTAACAGAGGGGGGAGTCACATACTTTTTTATTTCAGGTGTTGCGTGTACAGTCGGAGAGCAAGAAATTGGGTGATATAGTAAATGACACTGAAAATGTTGAGCTTCAGTGGATCCTGAGATTAGGGGCACATCAGAGGTCTTGTTTGAATGATTGTGTCCCTTTAAAACCTGTTTTAAAAGCTAGGAAATTAAGAAAATAATATTAATTTGATATGTTTTTATGTATATTTTTTAATTTATGTATTTGCTATTTATTGTATGAAGTTGCTTGTTACAGGAATGCTAGATGAAAAAGTAGAGGAGGTTTACAATAAGTATTAGTTTCCAGTTGGTCTGTGATTATTTGGAAGTTTTGGAGGGAATTTATTGAGTTGGGATTGGTAAATTGCATTGAATACTTAGTAGTTAAACTGAAGTTTGGGATGTTATGTTTGTCTGATGAAGTAATGTGTAACATTACAAAAGTGCTTACACAATAAACAATTTTGGATTTTACTGAAGCTGTTTGGATTTCACTGAAGCTATTTGGATTACTGCTGTTGTCTTCTGCTACAGGGTTTTGTTGCTGTTGGACTATTAGTTTTGCTCTCTGTTCCTTTGGGTTTTCATTTTATATATATATATATATATATATATATATATATATATTTATATATTTATATATTTATATATATATAGTTCCACTTTATAATCTCAAAATACTGAAATCTCGAATTTTAGTATCTCGAGACCATAAAGTTGAATTTTTAAAATTGCGAAACTCCATAAGCGCGAATCAGGAAATGTTGAATTCACGGGTATGGTGTTTCAGTATTTGACGCGGGATGTAGTGTGTGCAGTATGTATCGTTTAGTTTGTGGATTTAGCTGGTATGTAAGGTAAGTGAGTATTTTGTTAGGGTTTAGGTATGTGTTTGAGTGTATGTGAGTGTGTCTGGAAATTTTATGTGTGGGTTAGGGTAGGCAGGTAAAAATATGAGTGTTTAAGTGTAGAAAGTGGTGGTGTTTGTATATTTGTGATGTGTGTGTGTGTGTGTGTGTGTGTGTATGTGTGTGTGTGTGTGTGTGTGTGTGTGTGTGTGTGTGTGTGTGTGTGTGTGTGTGTGTGTGTGTGTGCGCGCGAGGGCACTGTAGAGTGTCTAGTGGTGAGTTTCTCTCTTTTGCTGTTTGGTGCGATCCCGGGGTTAGTGTGATAACAAAACACATCCAATAAGTAGGGGGGGGGTGGGGGGGTGAAGGGGGGGCTTGCCCCCTTGTTTATATGTAGTGCAGGTTTGTTGATTTATATTTTAATGTCTGTATGTGTTTTGTTTGATGATTTGCTGTAGTGTAGGTAGGATGCTGTATGTGCTGTGTGGTGTATGGTGTATTTATGTTCGTGATTTTGTGTTTTGCAGTTTTGCGCTTTCGGGATTTCAAGGTTTCAACTTTATGGTCTCAAGATACTGAAATTTGAGATTTCAGTATTTCGAGATTAAAAAGTGGGAACTATACATATACCTACATATATATATATATATATATATATATATATATATATATATATAGGGTCTATATCAAAATTCCGAAGACGTAAAATGACGAACGTCTAAATGTCAAACCCAAAACATCGAATGTTGAAAATAGCAAAGCCTCGGCACATCGAAATCTTATCTAGGGCAAGATTTCAGTGGGGCATTCTATGGTTTCGCTATTTCCTCTACTGTGGTGTGAGAGTTACGAATCTTAGGGTTAGGGTTCGGGTTAAGGTAAATGGATAGTTAGTAATGTATGTATGGTGTAGTGTAGGGTTGTGTTTTGTTAACTGCATGTGTGCGTATTTATTGCTTTGTTTGTGTATAGTTCCGTAGGGTATGTGTGCGATAGTTATGAACCTTAGGGTTAGAGGGTTAGGGTTTGGGTTAAGGTAAGTGGATTGTTAGTAATGTATGCGTGGTTTAGGGTGGGATTGGGTTTTGTTAACTGTATGTGTGTGGTTTATTTCTTTTGTTGTGCTTGTGTTATGTGCATGTTTCTTGGAACAGCAAGTGTTCGACATTTTGGAATTTCAAATATATGATATAGACCCAATATTTATATATGTATATATATATATATATATATATATATATATATATATATATATATATATATATATATATATATATATATATATATATATATATATATATATATATACACATATACACACACACACACACACACACACACACACACACACACACACACACACACACACACACACACACACTCACACTTACCTGAATCCGTAACCACAGCAGAACCTCATTAGTGCAAAATTCAAAGCCTCCAGTCTTCGAGGTTTTGAATTTCGCACTTCTGAGCTTTCGCTCTTTTCAAGATTCCACGTTTTGTGTTTGAAATACTGAATTTTGACATTTCAGTATTTCGAGCTTCTAAAGTGAATCCATACAAATATATATATATATATATATATATATATATATATATATATATATATATGCAATTTTGGAAACATACAACTAGTTAAAGAAGTCATAGTGTATTATACAAATTTGATCAATAGAAGAAAACAACATGATTATATCAGAGAGAGGCAAAACACATCCATATCTATGTATCATTTTCTAAGTATATTTAAATATTATGGAGAAATAAGAAGTACATGTACAAGAGGTGCATAAACAGAAACTTGACAGTAAGAAGAATATTATAGGCTAAAAAAGGTGGAGAAAAAAGGGTAAAAGAAGATTTAAAGATGATGATATAGAAGGAAATAAGGATAGGTGCTACGAGGAGTACGAGAGATGGTGGGCGTATAGCAGACTGCAAGGAAGAAGGAGTATTGAAACGAAAGGGAAGAGGGAGAGTGTAAGAGAAAGAACATAGGAAGAGGAAAATAGATCAGTTTTACCTGGAGAAAAGCAAGTACACAGCCTGGAGTTGAAAAGGTATTCTTTCACGGTGTGCTTAAAATGGGAACTGTAAATGTCAATATAATCTACATAGAAATCTTGTTCTGGGTTTTGGTTATTAAGCAGGAGTATAAATTGTGTCCTGTTTTTTTTTTCAGGTTTATTGGTTTCAAGAAGCTGTTTCGCCGATGAGCAAGGTGGACAGTTAGGAAACTTCTGTTTGAGAAGGTTACTGATGGATAAACAGTGGAAAGGATCATATATCACTTTGTAGGCAAGTAAAAGTTGTATTTACTTGAGATATTGAGAAACTCAAGCCATTTTATTTGAACAGCATAGCAATGATGACTTTTATTTGATAGACTTGTTGCAAATCTAGCTACCTTGTTATAACATAGTTTTAGTTTTGTGATGAGGGCAATTTGAATATTTGTAATTACTGGTGAGGCATCCAGTTGCAAAGGTAGAAGGTTTGTGTTTGCCAGTATCACTCTGCAGGAGTTTCTGACGAATTTATTTGGATTTGTAGAGCAAACCAAGTTTTTGATGTTTTTTTTTAATACAACTTTGTATATGAAGATCAAATTTCAGTTTGTCATCAATTGTGATGCCTAGTAACTTGGTATGAAATACTACTTCTATATCTCTGTGAAAGAGAGAAGTTGTTTTGAAGTTGTTTTTGAGAGGTATTATAGATTTGGGGAGACGTAGCAATTGCTTGGTTTTATTGGGATTCAGGAAGAGTTGGTTTTCAGAAAGCCAATGTTCAATGGAGTTGAAAGCATTTTGAATAATGGAGTGTGAGTGGAGAAGACTACTTGATGAGGAGATGAGGGTGGAGTCATCAGCATATTGAACGAGGGAAGCCTGTTGAAAGGATCTATTAAAGTTTTTAATAAAGATGTTTAAAGTGAAGAGGTCCAGGGTGGAACCATGGACCACACCAGTATTAAGTTGGTGAAAAGAGGAGAATGTAGAGAGACATTTTATAAATTGTTGCCAGTGAGAAAGGTAGCTAGTGAACCAGCTGAATGTTGTATTAGACAGACAAAGTGCAGCCATTTAGAAATTAATTTATAGTGAGAGATTATGTCAAAGACTTTAGTGAGATCTAAAAACGAGGAGGGCTTAAGGTTACGGAGATGATTATAAGTTTGAAGGTAAGCAAGAGATGTGGTTCTTTGCCTTTCTTGTGCATTAATGCATTCGTGTGTAACTAGTGTGAGATAGCCAGGCAGTTTGGGTGGATTTAACACATTTTATTTTGATGGGGAAAAGCCTATTTAGGATATAAAGGCTAATCTCAGCACTGAAGTATACACCCATACTGGTCTGGCATATAGCAGCATCAAATGGGGAATGCTACCAACAGATTATACCTTCATACTAATTTCTAGTAGAATCATAGAGCCCAGCGATCTCCACAAGGCCACAGTCAAAACCTAGGTGAACGGTAGAAAATTCATGCCTGACTGCAACTCTTGAGACAGCTGAGGAGCAATTTTCTTTCCAGATAAAACCTCAGAAAAAGGTTTCCAACAAAAGGCGGGCAAAAGAAACAGCATGCAGCGAATATACCATCATCTTTTTCCACCATGCCTAGACTCCATCATTATTGTCAGAAATCCCACCCTCTCAAAAGCAAACAACAAGGAAGTCTCTTAAAAAGAAAATTATTCCAAAAGGCCCAAGTAGATTATAAAGCTTTAGTATTTTATTCCAGATTTATTCTGGTACCTAAGAAGATAAATAACCTTAGGTCTTACTGTATCTCTGCATCCTAAACACTGTTATCACAATATAAATCTATTAAATGGTCCTGCTAAAGACTTCCCTTTTTGTCTTTCAGAAGGAAACTGATGTACTCATGTGACTTCCATGACACCTACCTTCACTTCAAAATTATGAAAGAGTCCATGAGGTGTCTGTGTTTCTGTGATACAGCCACTCATGCCAATACCAGTATGTATACCTCTGCTCCCCTGCTCCCAAAGTGTTCACTAAGTGAATGTCCATAGTAACAGCTCAACATGGAATGCAGGACCTAAAGTGCTCCTATATTTAACTGACTGGCTACTTAGTGCCCTGTGAATGATTTATATCATAGTGTAATCTCTTAGGATAACAGTGAACCTTGCTAAGGTCTATTTACTTCCAATTCAGCTTTGACTTTCATTAGCTAGTATTTGACACTTCCCTTTGTTGATCCTTTCTGCTCTATGAGAGAATCATTTCTCTCCAGTTGGTATTTGAGTCTACCTAGTCCATGTGGTCTGTAATAGCAGACTTCGGAGTCCTAGACCTTATGACAGATTCAATGTTTGTTCACATGAAGGTACTTCAGTGGATAGTTTATTTACTTACTGACTTACTTACTTACTTATTTGTTCACTCTGTAAGTGGGCTGATCTAGTGACCCGTTTCAGCTAACATCAAGAGCAGAAAATACATCATAGTCTTTTAATTAATGATATTATACACAAAATAAATGCATAGCAAAATTCAGACTATGAAGTTACGATTGAATGCAGAGAGAATACAATTATAAGATGCAGTCAGAGTGCATTGCAAAAAGAAAAAAAAAAAATATATATATATATACAAAATACAAGCTAAGATAGGCATGAAATACAGTGCAATCATACGTATAATACATAAACTCCTACATGCCTGTGAAATATATGCGTATAATATGCCACATTAAGAGACTGAGAAAAGTTTCTTAAGTGTAGTCTATTATATATTATTATATGGGATGGTAAGTTATGTAACCACTGTCAGGGTAGCAGCTGCAGTAGATTTAGTTAAGAGATACACTTTAAGTGCATCTTTAAAGCTGTTAAGGTACCCAGTTATGTTCCCAAAACATAATTCAGCCCTTACAAGCCTAACCAAGTTTTACCCTTATTTCCATGATGAGCACCTATAACCGCTGTCCAAGAGAGACATAAGTGGAACCCCTGGGGTGAACTTACAGTTACCTACCAATTGTCCAGACTGCGTTTGAAGAGGGCCAATGAGGTGCTCTGCTTGACATGAAGCAGGAGTCTGTTAGAAAGGTGTGGTAACATCTGGAGACAAATCTGTTCCTCCAGCAAGTTCTATTAATGTCACATACCAGAAAAGCTAGAATGGTGTAAAAGAAGGCCAAAATCAACCAATAAAAACAAACACTTTCTTGCCCGGCTTGGCAGCAGCCCCAAACAAAATGACACAAGTCCAAAAGCCGATAATGTTTAATAATCCAAATAAGGCACACAAGGTTGTGGATTACTAAACGGTATTGGCTTTTGGACTTGTGTAATTTTGTTTGGGGCTGCTGCCAAGCCGAGCAAGAAGGTGTTTGTTTATAATGTCACATACCAGGTTAAGGCAATTAGAGTGAGTAGCCCGTGTACCATTTGACTTATGGATATGCAGCATTTCCAATAAAGCAGGGTCAAAGATTGCCTTATATGCAAGGCAGAGATCTCCTCTGAGCAGTCTGTATGAAACAGAATAAAGTGACTGATTTAAGATGATCCTCATAGGACATATGCTGAAGACCTTGAATTTTCCTTGTGAGGAACCTTTGTGGTCTCTGCAATTGCTGCAGGTGCTTGGAAAGGTACATACCAAAAGGGGCATTTTACTCAATTATTGGCCTGATGAGGGACGAGTATAGGGAGGTTATAACTTCTTTTTTTCTGGAGGAAATGCCCTTACTTATGAGATGAGCAATATAAAATACCCTTCTTATCACTGTGGAGACATAGTGATCAAAGGTAAGGTTGCTGTCAACCTGTGTGCCCAGGTCTCTCACCACTGAGTGCATACTTAGGGTGTTGTTATTGATGTGGTAGTTAGCAGGAACATCACTCTTACCAAAAGGGAAAATACATTTTTTTTGCATTGAGTTTAAGGCCATGACTTTGGCACCAGTCATTTGTTTGTGTAAGATGTATAATGTTGACATCATTTGGAGATTGTACAAACGCTCCCAGTTTGCAGTCATCAACAAACTTTGTCAGCCACATACTTATAGTTTTAGCTTGCACTTTAGAGAAATAGATTCCAAACAGTAGATGTCCCAGGACTGATCCCTGTGGAACACCACTGGTTACAGGTCTGCTGTTGGAGGTGGATTCCCCTATTTTGACAGTATGGGTTCTATCAGTGAGCCAGTTACCAACCCATCTAATGATATATGGGTTGATACCTAGCTGGGTGAGTTTGTCAATTATGCCTGAGTGGGAGATAGTATCAAAAGCCTTGGCTAAGTCTAGGTAGGCTGTGTGCACAGATTTCCCCCTCATTAAGGGCCTTGGTGACTGGAAGAAGTCCACCAGGTTTAACAGACATGATTTCCCTTTGACAAATCCAAACTGAGTAGAGTCAATTGTTTGGAGGTTACCAATGTCTTTGTTTAATAAGGTCCATGATGATTCTCTCCATGGCCTTGCAGATAAGGCCAGTCAGGCTAATAGGTCTATAGTTCTCAGGGTAATTGGAAGCACCACCTTTGCGCAAGGGGGTAATGGCAGCCTTTTTCATTCAGCTGGGTTGAAGCCAGTGCTAAGACCATGATTGAAAAGAGTACCTAATGGCGTTGCTAATTCTTCTTTGAACACATGTAAAACACACAAAAAATAACAAAACCAGCAAGGGGATAAACGTTCCTGTGAACAAGACAATATAAAATAGAGAAATAAAGCGCCAGGGCATGCACAGGAACACAAATGGCAGATGTTCTCCAATGTAAACAGTTAAAAAGCACAGTTCCAGATATATAAGCCAAAAAGTGTAGTTTCAACGTATACAAAAGTTCGTAGAAAACTTATTTATTGCACATAAAGTAAGCGCTTTCACCCATAGGCTTCTTCAGACTATTACATTCCATTTAAAAAACAGTTCCTTTATATAATAGAAAATCACTGCTGATAGGTCAAGAACCTTCTCATATCAATTCAAATTCCCAAAGCGTTTAAAGCTAAACATTCACAATTAACCACTAATATAAAAACAATTCAAAAAGGAAACTAAACTACCATGTATCTCTTAAAATCCTAAAAATACATATGTTTAAATGCATTTATTTATATTCAAATAGAAGTATATAATATAAAGCAAAAATAGCAATAATAAAACGAGATAAAAAATATATAAAATAATATAATGAAATGATAATGAATGCTTATGAATATTTGGGCTTAGGCAACTTTTTCTTACGTAAAATGGGCTGTAATTGGACTTTGTAATTCAGACCAGTGGACCTATCTGCTCTACAACGAATGATCCATCTCAGTTCGCATTCCTGTGTATAATTATCAATGTCCCCCCCTCTAACATTAGGAATTGTCCTTTGTATAACACAGAACTTAACAGAATGGGAAGCTCCCATGTACATGACATGTTTAGCCAGTGCGTTGTGTTCCGAGCCTAGACGTATATGGTACACATGCTCTCTGATCCGTTCCCTTAGTTGTCTACAAGTCTTTCCAATGTAGAATGCTGTGCAAAAAATGCATCTAGCAAGATAGACAACATTGGAACTCAAGCAGTTCATCTTGGTGTGAAAAAAGTACTCATGCCCAGTGACAGGATGTATAAAACTCTTATCAGTGTCAATGTACTGGCACTGATTACAATTGTGACAAGGAGAGGTGTTATAATTGCAGGCATCAGGCACGCACTGATTGACCATTGGATTGTGACACAACATGCATTTCAGGTTTCGCTTATTCTTGTAAACAAACTTGGGAACAGGTCCTACAATGTCATTAACATCATTGTCAAGTAGGAGGGTGTCCCAATGTCTTCCTATAATCTCTCTAACCTGCTTCACATCCTTAGTAAAATATAACGGTAACCTAATTTCACTTGTTTTTATGGCTGGAGTGTCATGTTCGATCTCATCCCATTCAGAAAAATAAGGACGTGCCCTTGAATTCCTGAGTTCATTCACTTCAAGCACAGTCCTATCAATGTCTATTTCATTGTTACATCTCTCTGTTAACTTGTACTTAAGCTCAGATATCTCCTGCGAATAACCTTCATATGTAGGATTAAGTCTTGATGCTCTCATCATCTGGCCTTTTACAACGTTGTCAAAAACATATTTAGGATGCATACTGTGTCTATGTAACAGGGTGTTTTTATAACAAGCTTTCCTATGAACTGAAGTGTTCAAAAGCCCATTATCAAGTCTAGTGATATTAACATCCAAAAAAGATATATCTGTTGAAGAGAAACAAAAAGAAAACCTAAGAAACCTCGTTAAACTATTTATAGTATGTACAAATTCCAAGAGGCTGGTTTCATCACCCTTCCAAATCAGGAAAAGGTCATCTACAAATCTTCTGTAAAATCTGGCATATTGTTGAAAACTGTCTAAAGGGAATAACAATTCTTCCTCCCAATCCGCCATTACAATATTGGCGTAGCTATTGGCACAGGAAGTGCCCATAGCTACGCCATCTTTTTGCAAATAAAAATTATCATCAAAAACAAACAAGTTGTTATAAAGCACTGTTTCCAAAAATAGTGCTAGAAGATCTATAGTCTTGTCATCCAATTCTGACCTATTCTTTTAGTAATGTTGTACTCTAACTACACCTAAATCATTAGGTATAACAGTAAGCAAACTGGTGACATCTAGTGTAACAAGAATGTAGTTTTCATGATCATTCAGTGTCCGGGTATAATCATATAGGTCCAGAAGAAAATGTTTACTATCTTTCAGGATAAACTGATTCACATCAACTATGGGCCTAAGGTAATGTTCTAGAAATATAGAAAAAGGTTCAGTGAGCCACCCCTGTCCAGCAACTATAGGTCGCATGGGTGGCTTATTCATGGACTTATGGACCTTGCGTAATCCTTGTATCACTGGTATTAGCGGATTACTGACTTTCAAATACTTAAATAGGGTCCAGGTAATATTATAACTCTTGATCAAGTCGTCCAACATATCATATACTTGAAAAACTTTATTGCTAACTTCGTCCATGCTAATTTTCTCATAGAACAACTCATCGCCCAGCATACTCTTCATACCTTCAAAATAGTCTACGCGGTCCATCAATACAACCAGACCACCCTTATCAGCTGGTCTGATAGTAATAGAATCATCCTTCCTTAGGTCAGAGAGTGCTCTTCTCTGTTGAAAGGTCAAGTTATGTCTCCGACCTCTAATTTTCTGACATCTTCCCTCATTGTAGTACTTATATAAATCATTCTCTACTAACTTAGAGAATGTATCTAATAATGGGTGTAACAACGGTGTATAAACACTGTTTGGATGGAACATGTCTGCCTGTGTCCCTGTATGATCTCTCTCATTATTACCAAATTCCAATTTCAATTGGACATTGCGTACAAACATTCTAACATCTAAAATGGAGTCAGTTATATCACTATTACAAGTGGGTATGAAACTTAGTCCCTTGTTGATAACTTGTTCTTCATGTGTACTTAGTGATCTCTGTGAGAGATTTATCACTAGTGATCCTCTATTCTCTCCCACATTTTCTTCAAGGTGGGACCTGAGTGATCTCCCCCTGACACCTTCCGTTTGTGTCTCGCCCTGCTCAGGGATCTCTGTCTCCCTGTGCGTTGGGGGATCGCTATCGGGAAAGGGGCTTGAACAGATTATCTTGAGAGATTATAGGAAGACATTGGGACACCCTCCTACTTGACAATGATGTTAATGACATTGTAGGACCTGTTCCCAAGTTTGTTTACAAGAATAAGCGAAACCTGAAACCTGAAATGCATGTTGTGTCACAATCCAATGGTCAATCAGTGCGTGCCTGATGTCTGCGATTATAACACCTCTCCTTGTCACAACTGTAATCAGTGCCAGTACATTGACACTGATAAGAGTTTTATACATCCTGTCACTGCGCATGAGTACTTGTTTCACACCAAAACGAACTGCTTGAGTTCCAATGTTGTCTATCTTGCTAGATGCATTTTTGCACAGCATTCTACATTGGAAAGACTTGTAGACAACTAAGGGAACGGATCAGAGAGCATGTGTACCATATACATCTAGACTCGGAACACAACGCACTGGCTAAACATGTCATGTACATGGGAGCTTCCCATTCTTTTAAGTTCTGTGTTATACAAAGGACAATTCCTAATGTTAGAGGGGGGGACATTGATAATTATACACAGGAATGCGAACTGAGATGGATCATTCATTGTAGAGCAGATAGGTCCCCTGGTCTGAATGACAAAGTCCAATTACAGCCCATTTTATGTAAGAAAAAGTTGCCTAAGCCCAAATATTCATAAGCATTCATTATCATTTCATTATATTATTTTATATATTTTTATCTCGTTTTATTATTGCTATTTTTGCTTTATATTATATACTTCTATTTGAATATAAATGAATGTATTTAAACATATGTATTTTTAGGATTTTAAGAGATACATGGTAGTTTAGTTTCCTTTTTGAATTGTTTTTATATTAGTGGTTAATTGTGAATGTTTAGCTTTAAACGCTTTGGGAATTTGAATTGATATGAGAAGGTTCTTGACCTATCAGCAGTGATTTTCTATTATATAAAGGAACTGTTTTTAAATGGAATGTAATAGTCTGAAGAAGCCTGCGGGTGAAAGCGCTTACTTTATGTGCAATAAATACGTTTTCTACAAACTTTTGGATACGTTGAAACTACACTTTTTGGCTTATATATCTGGAACTGTGCTTTTTAACTGTTTACATTGGAGAACATCTGCCATTTGTGTTCCTGTGCATGCCCTGGCGCTTTACATGTAAAACACAGCCTGGAATGTTATCAGGTCCCATGGATGCTGTGTCTTTGACCTTAGAGAGGGTGTTCATGATCTGCTCTTTAGAGATACAAGGTAGAGGATAGGTGGTAGAGATGTCCTGGAGTAAGTGTGGCAGGGAAGGGGTAGTGAAGTTTTCACACAACCTGTTGGGTAAAACCTCACCTGTTGGCTAACAGGTTAGTAATGTCCACAGGCTCGGTAACTACCAGTTTGGCACAAATCTGAGCCTTTCCTTTTAGGTTACTGATGTAACTAATGACCTCCTTATGGTTGTCCTTAGTTGAGGAAGCTAATTTGAATTCATAGTTAGCTTTGGAGGACTTCACAAGGAGTCTTGTTTGCTTGTTTAAGCTGAGGAGGGAGTATTTCCAGTTTGGGGTTAGCTCCCTCTTACTGTTAGACTCTTCCTTTTATTGTAAAGCCTTTTAATGGCAGTTGTTGACAGCACAGGTTTGCTCTTCCTCGAGGAGCTTGTTTTGGTTGTATCAGGTACGGCCACGTCAATGCAGTTTTTCAGGTGTTTGTATAAAGCATTTGTGTAGAACTCAGCATAGTTGAGGGGAGGTGCAGTGAAGCAATTTATACCATCCTGTAAGAGGTTATAATCTGTTTTGGAGAAGATTTTTAGTTTAGTTTGTGCTGGGGGGGGGCAGGTTTGATAGTAACTTCGAATTAGACTGATTTGTGGTCAGCTCTCACCAGGGATGGAAGACCTCACAAGGGGGGTGCTACAGTGCACCCCCATATTGGTAAGTACAAGTTCTCGGATGTTGGCACCCTGTGCCCTGGCCCAGCAATCAAGGAGCCTCAATCATCACCACTAACACCAGAGAGGGTGTCTCATATAAGAGGAAAGGATAACAAATACACACAGTAAAGTGCAATTTCCCTTAAGAGCACATAGAGATCACAGTCAGTCTGCGACTGGTTGCTCCCTTGTTCTCCAGGTCCCCAGTAAGACTCCCCACTGGCACAGCTATAGGGTCCAGATCTCAGACTAACTGGCAAGATAACCTCCAGTGCCCTCTCTGTCCAACCAGTGCTTTGTGGCCCTGCCCAAGTAGCTGACACACACACTTTGAGATATGTATTTATAGAACTTCACAGACACTCCTGGGAAAGGCTGACACAGATTCTCCAGCTTTGCCCATATGCCCACACTATACTGTAGTAAATCCTGCCACCACCAGCTAATGATTATCAGCTACCCAAAGCCCCTTAAAAGGGTGTCCAATTATTACTGTGGAATATTATTATCCAATATTAGTGCAACTAAGCAACCAAGACTTATTGAAAGGGCTTAGTACAGGATCACTTATAAGTATGCAATGTACTCTACAGCTTAATTTATCTCTACATAAACCAGCCACAGTTAAAAAGGGTTTAAAAATATTTAATAATAAATACTAAAAACACAAGACAATGCTACTACTACACCACAGTGCCATTAAAGAGTTCAGAGATCACACAGAAATGTAAAATAATTCAGTAGTACAGTTCTGACATAACAGAAAAACACTTAGTCTAATCTTTTCTAATTCCTATCTATTGCTACAGGAAAACATACTTCTAAAGTAACTTACTTAAATAGAGCATAAGGCAGTGCTGAGTTGGATAGTCAGACAAAAATGTTTGCAGTCCCTCTCTGAGTAATAGTTTTTAAAATCACAAACATTTCTGCTGGGCCCTCCCAGATTACATCATTTTTGACACTTATGCTGGGGTTCCCAGGCCAACAGGGTATGTTATTTAGCAAGCTAACACCTGCTCAGGAAGCTATAACAATAAAATACATTTCACATGTACACTCTAGTAATTATTTCTTAAGTTAAAACAATAGAAAGAATGTGCTAGCCCATACCAAATTGCTCTGAGCTCTGGAGATCAAAAAGACATACAAGACATAATTTTAATTTCAAAGAACAGATGTGAAATGCTTGACTTTTCTTTACAGCAGAGGGCAATGTTGCCACATTGCTGAAACAGCATTTCTTTACATTTAAGACAACAAGCCTATAGTTTACATTTATATTTACAAATGACAGAATTATCTGCACAATTCTATCTGGCTAGGCTGGCAGCCTTCACCCTTCCTTACCAGTCTTCACAGGGGTGTTAACTAGCTAGTAAAGGGCATTGGAGTTAATGAATTAGAGGAACCTTTGGGCAAATGAGTTTTCGCATGAGTAATTCCCCAGTTAATGGATGGGTAGTTAAAGTCGCCAAAAACCATGGTGTTTGGATCTACCTTGATAGACTCAAATAGATCCAAATAGGCAGGGTGGGTGTCCTGATTCATGGAGGGGGTCCTGTAGCTGGCAATGACTTGAACAGGTGTCCTACCAAATATCTGTTGCAAAATCTGTGTGTCTCATAAAGGAAAAGGTAGAGTCAAATATTAGGCCTAGGTATCTCTTTTCTGGGATATTAGGTATTCTGCTCCCATTAAAATCTGTTAAGAGAATAGAGGAATACCAGGTAATTTCTCGGCTGATGCAAAGACCATGGCATTGATTTTCTTAAGGGTAATTAATAATTTGTTAGTATTGGACCAGGAACATAACTGAGTAAAACTCTTCTGTCACTTGGTTTGCAGCTCATAGTGGCTAGTGCTACATTACAGGAGCAGCATATCATCTGCATACATTATTAATTTAAGATTTAGTAATTCTAGAGGGAGATAATTAACAAAGAGGGAAAAGAGAATAGGACCCAGCACAGACCCTTCCAGTACACCTGTATTATGTTTATCAGTAGTAGAGGTTGAGACATTGCTATAGACTTGGAAGGTTGCATCCTGTAAATGGCTGCAAAACCAGTAAATAGTTGAGTCTTTCGAGTTTGTTGAGAAGAAGGGTATGGTTGACTGTTTCAAAAGCCCTTGTCATATCAGCAGAAAGAACTGCAGTAATACGTCCCTCATTTTGGTTGCAATAAATGGCATCTGTGGTCATTACTAAGGCAGTAAAGGTTCTGAATGCATTGCAAAAGCTATGCTGTGCATCACATAACAGACCATAGCTATTAAGTTGCTTAGTACTTGCTTGTATAAAGGTTTTTCAAATATTTTGGTAATAGGACACAGGACGGAAATAGATCTATAATCCTTCAACCCATTAGGAGAAGTGACTTTAAGCAGAGGGCTTATAACTACATGCTTGAATGCTGGAGGGACAGTTCCTGAAGTGAGAGAGAGGTTAAAGTCCAGTAGTAACAGAATATTGACCAGTTTTCTTTTCCAGGTTGAATCTGTGGAACTTCTTATTTTTATTGGTAGTATTTGCTGGATTAGAGCCAGTTCCATACTGTAATTAAAGTGCATGCTCTGGAACTATGAAAAGGGTCCAAAAACACAGGAGAACAGTGAATACTGAGCATCCCTGTCCTCCGTTTAAGATGTTCTTTACAGGGTGCAAATCCCCATTGCAGCCCTGATGTGGGAGAAGAACCCTCACACACTCTGAAAATGTATGTATATTAACTCTAAGGTTGCCATACTCCAGAGAAAAGGGAATATTCTGAGAAAAAGTAATTTCAAACATGGTATATGTAAGTCTGCATTTTCGATCATTGTCTTCCTCTTCTGGAACTTGCACTAAAGAGTCTCAGAATATCAAGCAGTTACCAGTCCTAGCCATCTTTGACTTAAGACATCTATTACATTTACTGGATTCCTCATGTATCAGACACCATGGATATGCTGGTTCTTGAACGGAGGAAGGCACTACAACAGGCTGGCACCTGGTGCTTCCTGGTCATCTCATAGTCAAAGTGCCACATATGAGAATAGTTATGTTGATGATGTAAGCTTTTCAAACCAGCCACTAAGCATACTGTAACTGTGTGAATGTAGTT
The DNA here is from genome assembly GCF_019279795.1 of Protopterus annectens. Lineage (NCBI taxonomy): Eukaryota > Metazoa > Chordata > Ceratodontiformes > Protopteridae > Protopterus > Protopterus annectens. The sequence goes on from NC_056738.1 coordinate 478,578,115, forward strand.
TATCCAGATATTAATCTCCTCTTGGGCTGTTGCATGCCTTGATACGGTCTAGTGTCATGGGATGAGTCCTTTTTCTCTGGGTGTCATTTTTGTTCATTCTGAAACTCTATGCTCCTCTTTGGAGCATTTATTTCCTAGTGGAAAAGCTCACTCTTTCAACTTTTGAGGCAACTACTTCCAGAGATTGAAATATTTTGTTCAAAAGGTGCTATTTCTAGTGGCCATTATTTCTGTCAAGCAAATTTTGCTTTAGTACTTAATTTCCCTGTAGGAAATGATGCCACTCAAAACAAACGCATCTCTGTGTACCAGAAGCTGCTACTGCATATGACTTGAATTACTAAATGAATTTACCTGTGCTGTTTACTGAAGAATCTTAATGAGATGAGTATCTTCTCCAGGGGATGGATATCCACAGTAGTTTAGATCTTATAAGAAAAAATGAACTAAATCTTTCCACAAAGAGATAAAGTACAGTTTTGTACCTACCATAAATGTAGATGTTCGAAGATCCACATTGCTGCAGTCCTTACTTATGGGTAGTCCGCTGTCCTCAGTCGGCCCGAATACCAAAGTATTAGGCTGACGTCGGTCATAGACGCCTAGATCTGACATCAGAGCGTCAGGGTATAAAGGCGCATGACCGACGTCATATCCTCAGTCTTTTCTTGCCCCAGATGTCAGAAGGCCAAACCAGAAAGGCCACAGCCAAAAACAGAATACTCCCAAAAACATGCCCAACAACAACCATCACCTAAAGCATAGCACCAAGTCAAACTACAGAGGGGAAGGAGGGAGGGTAAATTGGACTGCAGCAATGTGGATCTTCGAACATCTACATTTATGGTAGGTACAAAACTGTACTATGTTCTTCATCTCACATTGCTGCAGTCCTTACTTATGGGTAGAATCCCAAAGCAACGGGAAAGGGAGGATGGTTAAAATCATAAAGCATTAGGGGCCGCTAAAATGCCCTGTAAAATTGCAGTGGCAAATCCAGCCCTAGACTTAGAATAAAGAGAAAGGTGGTAATGTTTAGAAAAGGTATGCACTGAACTCCAAGTAGCTGCCTCCAAAATGTCTTTTGTAGATACCCCTTATAAAGGCCGTAGAAGTAGCAGTAGCCCTAGTGGAATGAGGCCTGATTCCAGCAGGAATCTCCTTACCATGATGGGAATAACAGAAAGAAATACAAAACCCAATCCATTTAGAAATAGTTTGTTTTGAAACAGGTTTACCCTGTGAACCCAAAGCAAAAGAAACAAACAATTGCTGAGACTGTCTGAACTCCTTGGTTCTGCTCAAATAATAACGCAACTGCCTGTGAATATCCAAAGTATGCAAAATTTTCTCCCCTTTATTTTGGGGGTTTGCATAAAAAGTAGGCAAATGAATAGTTTGATTTAAGGCCACACTAGAAACCACTTTAGGCATAAAGGAAGGATTAGTACGCAAAGATACCCTATCCTTATGAAAAATCAGGAAAGGCTCCACTGCCATGAGGGCCTGTAATTCAGAAACCCTTTTTGCAGAGGTAATGGCCAACAAAAAAGCAGTTTTCTATGATAAATACTTTAACTCGGCAGTAGCTGCAGGCTCAAAAGGTTGTAGAGTAAGTTTTTCCAACACAAAATTGAGATCCCAAGCAGGAGTAGGAGCTCTACGTGGGGGTCTTATATTCTTTGCCCCTCTAAGAAATTGCTTAAACCAAGGATGAGAGAATAAAGGAGGGTCACAATCATAGTGAGCAGAAATGGCTGCAGCATGGACCTTTATTGAGGAGAAAGACAAACCCTTGTCCAATAACTCAGTAAGATATTGAAGAGCAACACTTAAATCAGGTTTGGAGACATCAAAGTCCTTTCCTTTGCTCCAAATAAAAGATCTCCTCCATTTATCAGCGTAAACTTTCCTGGTACTAGGCCTCCTGGCCTCCAAAATAACATTCAAAACTTGTTGTGGAAGCTGAGACCCTCCAGAGTCTAAAACAGAATATGCCAGGCTGTTAGATGCAGAGACTGAATCTTGACATTGAGGAAGTGACTGTCCTCTTGTGACAAAAGGTGCGGAATCAAAGGCAGAGGCCACGGAGGTTCTCTTACTAAACTCCTCAGTAGTGGGTACCAGTGTTGTCGAGGCCAATCCGGTGCTATCAAAATCATGGTTGGCTTGTCTTGTCTGGCCTTCAAAAGTACCTTGGGAAGAAGAGGCAGAGGTGGAAAGGCATATACATGCAGATTGTTCCAACTGAAAGATAGAGCGTCCACCTTCCAAGCTGTGTGATGAAACATTTTTGTGCAAAACTTTGGCAACTGGTAATTTAGTGGAGAAGCGAACAGATCTATGTCTGGAGTTCCCCATAACACTGTCAACTGGTGAAATACATGAGGATCCAATTTCCACTCGTGAGGATCCACTATTTGTCTGCTCAATACATCTGCTAAGGAGTTCTGTGCTCCTGGTAGAAACCTTGCCTGAAGATTGAGGTGTAGATTGAGAGCAGTTTCCCACAGAATCATCGCTTGCCTGCAAAGAGGGTAAGAATGGGTTCCCCCTGCTTGTTGATGTACCACATGACAGTAGTGTTGTCTGTTTGAATCAACACCTGCCCTGGACGAAGTAAATCTTTGAAAGCCATCAATGCAAACTGGACTGCTAACATTTCCTTCAAGTTGATATGCAAATGTTGGAGTTTGACAGGCCACGTGTTTTGCGCCCATTTTCCATTGAGGTGTGCTCCCCAAGCCTTGTCCGAGGCATCTGTCGTTAGAATCTGACTCGCCTCTGGCCGGGTCACAGAGAGTCCCTTGTTTAGTGACATTCCTGAGCCCACCACAAAAACTCCTTCTGAATGCAAGGCATTAACTGAATGACAGTGTCCAGATCTTGGCAGTGCTGTGTCCACACATTTTTGAGATACCACTGAAGCTTCCTCATATGCAATTTGGCATTGGGAAGCACCAGAATACAAGATGCCATGAACCCCAAGGCTTGAAGGACTGTCCTTGCAGTCAGCCTGGACCGTAGAGACAATTGCTGGAAATAAAGAGAAAGGCTTCTTTGTTTGTCCGGGGTCAAAAAAGCCATCTGGGAAGCTGTATTCAGTCTCACACCCAGAAAGCACATGTCCTGAGAGGGTACTAGACTGGACTTTGTTTCGTTCACAGAATACCCTAGGCATCTTAACACTGCCATCACATACTGTAGATGATGAAGAAGTTCGTCCTTTTCTTGTGCAATAATCAGACAGTCGTCCAAATAAGGATAAATCTGTATTCCTCTTAGTCTGAAAAATGCTATCACTGGAGCCAGAACCTTTGTGAACACTCTGGGCGCAGTAGATAAGCCAAAGGGCAATGCAGAGAACTGATAATGTAAATTTCCAGCCCGAAAACGCAGGTACCTCCTGCAAATGGGCCTGATAGGAACATGAAGGTAAGCCTCTTTGAGATCCAGAGTAACCATCCAGTGATCTTTTCCCAACAGAGGTAAAAGCTGTTGTAAAGTCAGCATCTTGAACTTTGGAATGTCCAGGTAAGTGTTGAGGATAGATAAATCCAAAATTGGTCTCCACGTGTTTCCTTTCTTTGGAACTAGAAACAGGCGAGAATAAAATCCTAGGCCCACTTCTGACAGAGGAACTGGCTGTATAGCTCCTATTTGAAGAAGTAAAGAAATTTGTCTGTGAGCCTCTATCCTTTGCCGAGGAGGGACGTCTGGCATGCCTTTGAAAGGAGGCATGGTATGGAAATAGAACTTGTAACCTCGGTTTATAATGTCCAATACCCATTTGTCCTGGGTGACTAAATGCCAATTTTGCTTGAAAAGAGCCAACTTTCCTCCCAAAGGAGCTGCCAGGCAAGAGGAATCTGGCAGCTGAAAATGCAGGTCATTGGGCCTGTTTACGAAAGGACTGGCCCCTGCCCTCACCAGCAGATAGAGCAGGCGAACTCCATTGTCTCGGCCTGAAGGTACTCTGAGCTCTGCCCCTACCACGCCTAGATCTACCCCTAGACTGAGAATCAGAAGAAGGGTACGTCCACCCCTTAGTAGGCCAATTTCTACTAAACTTTGGAGGTTGTACCTGCAAAAAATCTTTAACAGTCTGCATAGACTTAGCCTTGTCTTCCATTTTCTTTAAGAATGACTCCACAGGAGGACCAAACAAAACTTCAGACTGCAAAGGGGCATCCAGAATTCTAGACTTAACATGCTCAGACAAATTCTGATCCTTAAGCCAGGCGTGCCTACGAATAACTGAACCAGTGGCAGCCACCCTAGAAGAAGCCTGTAAAGCATCAAAACCACATTGCAAAGAGTGCTTACCCACCTGTTCAGAAACATGCACTAAATCCTGCAATTCTTTACACTCTATGCCCTCTGCCAAAGCATCCACTTTAGATCTTAGCTGAGAAAGGAGGAAATTCTGATACTTCAACATATGAAACTGGCAGTTCAAAGCTCTCATTGCTAAAGTAGAAGAGGTATACACCTTCTTACCCCATCTATCCAAAGCTCTAGCTTCCTTATCCAGAGGAACCGGATTCTTAACAACAGAGGCTCTAACACCCTTAGGCCCCTGACTAATAGTTTCTGGGTCCGCCCTAGGACTCTTATACAGATATTTATGAGCCTCAGGCACCCTGTAATACCTGTCCGGTTTAACTGGGGCAGGAGGCACAGAATCTGGATTAAGGGAAGCTTCCGAGAAAACATCTGAAACAACATCCAAAACTGGAGGTATAGCTAAGGGTCTATGCTGTGGTAAAAACAAGAACTCCCTAAGCCTCTTCCGGGAATCAGAGTAATCCTGTCCCTCCCACTTAAAATGCTCCCTCATGGAATGCAGAGTTTCTGAAAATGAAAAATCCTCTGGAGGAGAAGCAGAAGGAGTGGAATCCTCTGCATCAGAATCAGAATAAGGAGGGAAATCTTGAATGTCCTCAGTAGAAGACTCTGAATCATCTGAGGCCTGCTCCAAACTTTCCAACTCTGGCTCCATCCTGGGCCTCTTATCAGGAGGGGGCATAGAACCTCTAATTAAAGTAATCAAATCCTCTGCCATTTTAAGCATGTGCTTTTTAGGCACAGACCCTGAAGAACCAGAACTGACACCAGAGGAAGGCAAAACAGGCCTGCCCTTAGAAGAAGCCTTAGAAACAGTAGCAGAAGGCCTAACCACCTTAGGCATAGAAGGGAGAATAGTAACCTGAGAGGCTCCTTCAGCCTGGCCTGCCTCCTGAGAGGCCACATCTTGTAAAATTAAAGTTTCCCCCTGGGACTCAACAGAAACTTCAGCCGGATCCACCTGTTCAGCTGTAGCTTCTAAAGGTCCGGCGTCTGAAACGGACGAATCATCCTGCCTAGGCTTTAAAGATTTGTCTTTGCGCTTCTTAGTAGAAGCCGGCGTCGGAACATCCGACGGCATATTATAATTACACCTCTTGCCAAAGACTAACCTAGCGCAATCTAACCTCCGTTTTATAGTGCGCTTATTAAACCTAGCACAAAACCGACACCCGACTACGTCGTGCTCCGGTCCCAAACAAGGAATACAAAGCGAGTGGTAATCCCTATGCGGTATCTGTTTCCCACAAGAAATACAATTATTCACTTTTTCTGACATCCGGTAAGTAACTGAGGCAAGAAAAAACAAAAATATTCCCCAACGGGGTACTTAGCCCAACTTGGTATCGGTCTGAAACTCCGAAAACGAAAAATTTCAGAACGCCGAACGGCACTTGCAACTCTGCTTCTGCATCGGACCATGCGGCAAAAAAGACTGAGGATATGACGTCGGTCATGCGCCTTTATACCCTGACACTCTGATGTCAGATCTAGGCACCCATGACCGACATCAGCCTAATACTTTGGTATTCGGGCCGACCGAGGACAGCGGACTACCCATAAGTAAGGACTGCAGCAATGTGAGATGAAGAACATCAATAGTTTGCATTCTTTGCTAATTCTAATTTTGGTAGGAATGTTTTTTAACATTACCTTGTTCTATGATTACTTTTAATGCCTTTGTTCCATAATACTACCATTGATGATATAGGTTCAGCTACAATTTGGCCTTGCCTGAACACCACTGTGACACATTACAAGCTGAACATTATTTCTAGAGCCAGATTCTCTAATAGTGATTGTCATCTGCGGTCCTAAGATAGTTGTCTCCCAGGAGGATTAACTAGGGAATCTGCTGTAGTGGTTACTCAAGATACAATTCTTATTATTAAATATGAACAATATATACTTATCTTAATGACAGAGCTCTATGAAGGTCTAGTTTTGGTAACATATCCTCCATTATCTTTCATTTATTATGTGTGTGCCTGATCTGAAGTGTCATCCCCTCTGTCTGCAATCTCTTTTTCTTCTTCCCTCAAATAAGTGCTATAAGAGAAAAAAAATGGAGAATGTGACATGTGTAGTACATGATGGAAAGAGGCAGAGTTCCACGCATCCTAGATAAATTTTATCTACTGCACAGTCCGATAATTTGTGGCATACGTTCTAGTGGTTGGTGAAGATCATTGGATTACAGAGTCATTGGATGATGCTAGGCTAGCAGCCCTAGAGCCATTTTAATTCTAGCCATTCATGTTCCACTTTTCCCAATTATCAATGCTCATGGGCTAGAATGGATTTGGTATATGCATGTGCCTTAGGGAATCTACAAATTGCCTTTGTCCATAAGGACCGCAGGTGGCAAGCTGGGGGGAATTTGTGATTTTTCCATCCATTGGTTCAAACTGTGTTTAAATAGGCTTAAGGCCTGTTTCACATGAATGGGGAGTCTGTTCCAGAGAAGGGGCAATCTCTGAGACACAAACCTCCAATATGTTTATGTCACAGATGAGGTTTAGATCTTTATATCAGGTAATTCTAGTGCTGTTTGTTTTGTGAATACGTTGCAGATTCATCAGGGCTAGATAGGAGAATGCCTTGTAGGTTAGCCTTTCTCAGTAGTCTGTAGAAGACTGAGTACAGGGGTAGGGCTTTGAGGTGGTCCACACAGGATATATTATTAAGACCTTGTATTTTTTTGGCGAGGAACCTCTGTGGCCATTCCAGATGTTAAAAAATGCTATCGCAATGTTCAACTACACTTTGACTGTTGCATGGCTTACCCAAGTCTGTTGCCATAGGGTAAGTCCCTTTATTGTGAGGCGCAGCAATCACAATGTTGATTATATTAAGTAGAGGGTGCAAGGATGCACTGAACAAATATATATATATATATTTATATATATATATATATATATATATATATATATATATATATATATATATTTGTGTGTGTGTGTGTGTGTGTGTGTGTGTGTGCGTGTGTGTGTGTGTGCGTGTGTATGTACTTTAGGTGGTGGAATTATGTACAGAAAGCTGTAAATGAAATGTTTCTGTAAAGCTTGCACTTGTCTGAAGAAGCTCAGTTCAGACTCTTTGTTGGAAAGTGGTTCCTAGATACCTTATTATGAATCATGAATACTCTCAGTTTTTCAGAACATTGGTAGATTAATTACTTGTTATACTGTTGCCAAACCAAATGGCTGTTGCGTCAGGTATGAGAAAGTAATACATTTCATCCTCCTAAAAGGCATATCTCATGTACAAAAATATTTACAACTAATTTTCTTTGCAACTATTGTATTTTATATCATCACAATGATACACCTGTAGAAAGGTATGTAAGACAAAACCTGACACTAAGCTTAAGGCTGGAAATCTGAAGCATATAACAAAAATAACAGTATTTAAACTGTCATGTTTATTTGTGTGCAGAGTATGAAGTGGTTCTTTTTTATTGTAAAATATTTAACCAGCTCACAATGCAGATATTAAAAAAACATTTGACACTGAATAGTAAGGTAAAATCCTAAGTAACCAGTGTTAATATTCATTAACTTTAAAAGCTACCAGTATACAAGGCATTCCTGTTACTTAGTACGCATTTCAAATAAAACTACTTCAATAACTACATTTGTTTGAATACAATACTTTAAAATTTTTTGAAAGAGCTAATTGCTGGTGAGAGGTCAAAGCAAAAGACATATGAATGTACACAAACATGAGTGAGTTAAAAAAGAGTGAATTATGGGAAAGTGAGCAGGCAGCTCGTTGTTAACTGCAGTTCTTTACATTGGCCTAGGCCAGGGCTTCCCATAGTTCTGTAACTTTCATGAGTAATTATTATACAGAGTCATTATCTATCAGGCTGAGTATTAGGTGTAACACAGCCAACTGATATTGTGTTCAAGGCTTTAATCGAAATAGAGTGGGGTCTTTCCAAAGTTTGTCTCTGAGAGTGATGACTGCTAACTACGCTGGCCATTAATGTGTCCTTATGGGAAGTATGCACATCATGTCACATGAGTTACTTAGCCAGACAAAATATATTTCAGTAAATTAAGTAAGACATTTGCAGGAAGATGAGATAATTCAGAAACTGGGGTGAGGAGCAAGTTCAAATTTTGCATCTGAGGTTTTCTGAGGGAGAACTTTCATACCACCTGTGTGTTTTATAGCTAAAGTTAACACTATGCATTGTAGACTAGATGCTATTATACAGCAATAAATGCTAATTTTTCTACATTAAAGTAGTATTCTCTAACATATTCTGGATAAATATGAAGACTTTATTTATTCTTTAATATATTCAGGATAAATATGAAGGCTTTATTTATTCTTTAATACATTCAGGATAATTAATTATGAAGACTTTATTATAATCCTAATGTTCTTCTACAACAAGCTCTTTCCTACGAGTTGTTCAATCAGTTGGTTTAAAAATAACACAACAGAGAGTTAGACAGCTATATAAAATCACTTCCAATACCCAACATTTTAAGTTTAAAGTTTAATCGAGCGCTTCAGTCCCACTATTTCGGACTTCATCAGAATAACACAGAACACTGAAGCCAGGCATTAAATACTAGCTGCTTCTAACACATTGGTTGCCTAATTATGCAAAAAGAAAATGTCATAGTAGCAGGTTGCCCATTACCCAAGAAAACCCACAAAAAAAGCATACATATAAAATACATGTAAAATATGCATAACATCTATACATAAAATGTACATAAAAATATATATACATATTAAAGAAAATGATCATAGCCCATCAAATTCTTTTTCATCCGGGGAAGCGCCCTGCCCTAGCTGACATACTAAACTTTTACAACCCCAAAAGAGAACTACGTTCATGTAACAAAAACCTGATTGAAATCAACCCATGCAATAACAGCGCTGGGGAGGCCCTATTCTCTTATGATGTTGCTAAAGTATGGAACACCCTCCCACCTGAACTCAGGCTACAAAGTCACACAAGCCCCTTCAAGGGCCTTCTTAATTCACACCTCTATGCTAACCCTCTTTGTAACTGCAAAGACCCCCCTTGAAGACCCACTACTCCATATAAGTGACCCACTGTATGCCTCCATTGCATACATTATACTCTCACCTGATATACTCACCTAATATGTATTTTTTTTTGTTGTAAATATTGCAAATAGAGGTTCTACTCCTGAGTATCTTATTGTTTGAGTATCTTATTGTTTTACAAAATTGTTCTTGTACATTTTTGTTTCTCTTACCTTGTATACCAGTTTTTTATTGTTATCTAAACCATGTATGTACTCTGTTAACTTCCTTGGAGCTTTTCTCCACAGGACTCCACTGAAAACAGGCACTTCGTGTCCAGTTGGATTTATCCTGGTAAAATAATGTTAAAATAATAAATACATAAATAATAAAATCATTGCAGGTCCCATCTGTCCCTATATAAAGTAAGCTAATTTTAACCTAAGCAATGCACTTAGTAAAATCTGGTCATTAAGGCCAGGAAACTCAGTGACATTGGTTTTAATCTGCCATTTGCTCTCTTTGTATTCTAAAAAATCATTGATAGGGCCCCCTCTATACTTACGTTTTCTTTAATATGTATATATATTTTATGTATGTTTTATGTATGGATCTTATGTATATTTTACATGTATTTTATATGTATGTTTTGTTTGGGGGCTTTCCTGGGTAATGGGCAACCTGCTGCTATGATATTTTCTGATTTATATAATTAGGTAACCAATCTGTTAGAAGCAGCTAGTATTTAATGCCTGGCTTCATTGTTTTTTGTTATTTTGATGAAATCAAAAATACCGGAACAAAAGTGTTCAATTAAACTTTAAACTTCAACTTTTGGGTATTGGAAGTGATTTTATCCAGCTGTCTGACTCTCCATTGTGTTGTTTTTCTGAGTTTTATTATTTTGTTGGTTATTTGGTGTAAAAATAGAGGAGATGGCTAGTGTTTGTAGTAATGTAAAACAAAAAGGTGACTACAAGGGTGGTGGGGAACTAAATCCTTTTTAAGAAATATCTTTATATTGGTTTGTTTGTTTTGAAGGTAAGTTGCCTACCTAGGGAGTTAAATACCAAGTTCCACAGTTGTTGGAACTTCAACACCTGTGGGTACTTCAAGGAAATCCCTTGGTGGGATGCCAGATTTCTGCTTGAGGTACAAATAAATAACTCACTCAATACAAGAGATGAAACTAAGCTAGATCAGTTAACACTTGCATTGTTTTTTGCTCCTCTTTTTTCCACAAAAAAAAACGAAGCCAGCAGCCAATGGCAAAACTGTGGGTTTATTAGACTCCTATAAAATACAGAGGTAGTCAAAAGCAACAAACTGGTTTTGGCTAACACTATTACTCAGCCTTCCTCAGTGTAAAAAGTAAATAATGTTAGGCACATTTAAATACTATTCATGTGAATTCATATCCAACAACTATTGGTTCCTCACAAATTTTCATTTAATCCAGGTGAAAATAATGCACCCAATTTTACAATCCATTTCTTTTCTTTCAATTTTAAAAGGCTATGCCAACCTGCTTTAGTAGCCCTATTGCCCATGATTTTATCTATAACTGTGAATTTAAAGGAAGCACTGGGGTGTTTGTTAGTATGTTTAAATAATACATTGGTAGTTTTTTTGTTCCTGATTTCACTTATATGTTCAGAAATATGATTTCTTAAAGGTCTAGATGTCTGACCAACATAGAATGCAGAGCAGGTACAGATAGCTAGGTAAACCATCCAATCAGACCCACAGTTAGCAAAAAAATGGATATCAGATATATTTCCTGTATTGTGACTAGTAAAGTCATTTGTTTTGCTAGCATTCTTACAATGAGTGCAATGGCCACATGGTACACAACCTACTACAGGGTCCCCAGTCAACGTTCTTTGACTAAGATTATTGGGTCCTCTGAGAAAGTGCTTATAGTGGCTCAGCTGGGATCCAATATTCCTCCCCTTGTGAAATGAGAACAGACACCTGTCACCCAAAATCGTAGAAAAATATTCATCAGCCTGTAATATATTCCAATGTCTTTGCACGCTATTGGGTAAAAGATCCATATTTCTGCCATAGGTGGTCACCAGACGAGTGACTGCTTGATTATTCACTGATTTTTGTTTATACTGCAAAGTCTCCCACCTATCTATAGTGGAGACAGTATTGCTAACACTTAGGACATGCTCCATAGCATAACCCCTAGCCTTAAATCTAGATATAAGGTCCTGCCTATGATGTTCGTAGGTGTTATCCTCCGAACAAATACGTTTGATTCTGAGAAACTGGGACTTGGGTATGTTCCTGCAGATGTGGGGCGGATGATGGCTGGAGGCATGGAGAAGGGAGTTGTACTGGGGGTACTTACAATATAACTGTGTCGCTAGGGTATAATTCTCATTCCTCTTAATTAATACATCCAAAAATGTAATACTCCAGGAGTGATAATTGGCTGTAAAGTTGATACCCCACTTATTATCGTTCAAATACTCTACAAATTCCCTTAGGTATATAACATCCAATCTCCATGCCATCCAGCAATCATCCAAAAATCTTCTACAGATGTCATTTTCATCCAGGTATATATTGTGACTATTGTCATAAATCAAAAACTCCTCCACACAGGCCATGAACAAATCTGCATAAATTGGAGCAAATGATGCCCCCATGGCAGTCCCTTGAGTTTGCCAATAACATTTGTCTTGATAATAAAAGACATTCTTAGTCAATACATGTTCAGGAAGCCCAATGAGAAGAGTGTTGAAACCTGGGGAGTAAAATTCAGACCTTCGTAACCAATATTCCAGGGCATCCAAACCCGCCCAATGGGGAATATTGGTATATAGGGCGGAGACATCCAGAGTGCAGAGTAACCACCCAGGTTCTAGTTAGGTGCCCACAATGATTTAGAGAAACTCTGTGGTGTCTTGCAATCTGGATCTTACCCACTTAAGTAAAGGTTGCAAAGGTCTAGTGAGGAATCGGGACAGGGGTTCTGTCAAAGAGCCCCTACCTGAGACAATAGGTCTACCCGGTGGATGGCTCAAGTCTTTGTGTATTTTGGGAAGAAAATATATATATTGATTAGTAGGATCTTTGACCATTAAATAGTATTGATCCTGATCAGAAATAATACTTTCGTCCCTAGCTAACCTCAAAAATTGGTCAGTTCCCTTCCTAAATCTGAAAGTGGGATCTAAAGGCATGCAAGTGTAATAACATCCATCCCCTAATTGTCTCAATGCTTCCTCATTATACTGTGTCCAGTATATGACCACCACCACTCCCCCCTTGTCTGCAGGTAAAATAACCAAGTCCCTGTTTTCAGTTAATTGTTGTAAGGCTAATGTTTCAATCTTAAAGAAGTTGTTAGTTCTGCACATATGTTCCCTAAAATTGTAATGTAAATCCTTCAATACAGAAGTCTGAAACATCAACACATGGGGGTGCATGGGGGGTGTAAATCTGGTAAAACCTGTGATATTGAAATTTATCACTACATGCAACGTTATCAGAGTCCTTGAAGAACATTCTTAGATTTAATAATCTACAATAAGCAATAACATCCTGAGCTAGCTTGTCTTCTGCACAAAGAAACCAGGAATAAAACGGAGCCTCTTGTTCAACACTTTTATTTGTATGTCAGACAACGATATATCGGATATGTTTAGTACATTATTCTGATCTATTATGTCCATGTCATCAGTACCAGTAGACCATCAATATTGTTTATTCTTTGTGTGTTTCCTACCCCCCCCCAACCTGCCTTTGTCTAAAGGGTTAGTTCTTTTAGCTGTGGAAGAATCTCCAAGTTGCTGTGTGTCGGGGTCTGTTGCAGATGATGATTCATCACCAGAAGTTTCATAGTTGGAACTGGACTGTGTAACTCTTTTTAAGATTGAGCTGGGTCTCCTACGTTTACCCCCTTTAGTGACTGTATCATTAAACCTAACCCGTTTACTCATATTGTTAAACTGGCTTCCCTTTTCAGAATCTGTTAAATCCCTCTGAAATTTTCTCATCTTCTTAGATTTGAGATATTGCTCTAGATTAACCAAATCCTTGTTTCATTTGTTGAGACAAATTCGGTAAACTGGTAATCCCTCATATGTTCTGGTAATCTCACACAACTTGGTGACTTCCACCATTTCTGTTTCAATGGTCCTGTCATAATAGGCTGATAGGATTTTAACAAAGCCCATTGATGCTTGTTGCTGGGCATTCACCCATCGTTTAGTCAAGTCACTATCAATTTTGTCCACCAAAGGCTGAAGCCGAATCCTCAAGCCGCATGGAGCCATATATTTGGCCAAATAGGCCTTGAATAATTTTGCATGCTAGACACTGGTTCTAAGTGACCGCATTTGTTTGGTTAAATTCTGAAAATGTGCTTCACAAGAAGCCTCCATATTTGTCGGGTTAGGATTATTATGTGTATCATTGCCAATGCCCAAACCAAAAACACTCAAATCATCCTTATCGGCTGACAATCCCCTCAAAATGCTAGACAAATCCATGACAATAGAAATAGCAAAAAATGTTATCCGTAAATGAATATAAATAAATTGACCTATTGATCAATGAATAAAGTACCAAATCTGATGTTTCTAGTGCGACAAAAAGTCAAATTACAAGAAAGGAATGATACATTTTGTATTCAACCCAACAGTGTATGGCATTAACCACTCACTAAAATTTTCAAAAAGCCTCCTACGGGCCTAACTTACAATTGGAATTAACCAATACAGCAATGCTATGTTCAGAATGGTGCATGTAACCACCATCTAATTGTTCCTTAGCCAAGAAGGACAATAATAGCCCTTGCTCACAATTCCGAAAGGACACAAGAAATCTTTATGCCAATAGAGCAATGCTATGTCCACTTGTGCTGTCAATATTAAAGATCGAACAATAATAGCCCTTGCTGTGACTGGTAGAAAGAACAAAAATGAAACCACACTGCTGGAACACCCCCAAGGAGTGTTAACTTCAAAAAAGTGTGCCCCCACCAAAAACTGCAGATCAAATGGTCAAAATAAGACCCTATAAAGAGCTCTAATTTGCACAGTATTGTCAGAATTTGTCAGCTAAATGAAAGGGTTGTCAGTATCATTCAATAAGGTCATACATACAGACCATTTAAAGAAAAAAATACACCAAAAATGGAAAATAGTCCAAAATTGATTACTGGGCAGGGATCTGATAAACAATAATAATTGTCACCGATTAGTCACCAAAAAATAAACTGAGCACAGATTCATAATTAGAATAAATAATTTTAACCAGAGCCCTTAGTCTACCCAGGAGTGTTAAATACAATATAGAGGGTAGAGTCCTACTTGTACATAGGAATATACAAAAATACCACAAAATGTATATCATGCCCCAAAAAGTTATTCTCAAAGCAAGATGCTAGAATTATTGCTAGATCAGAGAGATAAAATACATTCAAAACCAGTGAGGTAAATATTAACTTGACTTAACCCGACCTACAAAGACCTAACCTGAAAATAAACACCTATTGATTCCCAATATATACCAGTATAATGGAATAAGTTGATGCATTTAACTATATACCATCAAACTATATTTGTTGTAATATATGCATAAAGATCAACATGTGGATAATGTGTATCCCTAATGTATGAACAAGATTAAACAGGCCTGAATGGAAAAACATATATACTGCCCAGAGTTTAGTTTAAATCAAACACATATGGAAATACAAAGCTGATATATAATAGCAGCATCCAATGTCAGATACTGGCCCCCTTCCATGCCACTCTTGAAAGGTGGTAGAACATTCATAGTCCACACAAGATTGTCCATTCAACGTTCAATAATAGCCACACTCAAAAGATATATTAATAATATCCAAATGTCAATACAAGAAGCCCAACCTGTAAAAAGCAAAAAATATAGCTACAATGTCAAAAACAATGGCTAAATGATCACCGCATAACCCAGTCTGACATAAGGCACTGATAAGTGCAACTCTAAATCAAAAGTACATCTTGTGCAGGTCCTTGATAAGATGTTCAAATGTCAATAGCCCTATTATAGAGCCAATAAGTCAATGTATTCAATAAAAAATTCTTCAGCAGTCTTGTAAATTAACAGATGGCAAAGTGAAAGAATCACATAATTATTCTGTATATTCCTAGAATCTGACGTAGACAAAAAATAAAAGAGAGTCACCTCCTGGTTCCCGATCCTCATATTAAGTCAAATAACAGCACACCAAATGTTTTTTATACTAATGAGCAGGAAAGTCACAACAAAATGGCCGCCTCCTAACTCTGTGACGCAAAAAGTATAAGTGAAGACAATAATACATTAACTCAGTTCGTAATGAGCCCAAAAACATTCATACGACAACTTTCATTCAATTATGCCCATATTCATCTCCCTGTTCATCATAATCTAGACTGAGATATTCAATAGTGCATAATGTTGACACCTCGAAGAAGATGATAAAGATTCTGATAGCAACTGAAGAAAATATTAGCAAACCTCAGTTGCCAACCAACAGGAACCTGATACACCTACGAATAATATCCAGTTACATAAATGAAATAAGCCTTCCAAGTTGCTGAGCCTTATAGAGATACGCCAAACTGTAGAGCCAAATAATAAGCTCAAAATCACCCCAAACACCATCGCCGTAATGGAAACAAATCCAAAATGAGCAAAAAAATGGTTGAATAAACACAATGTAAAATCCAGGACTAGAAAAGGATGGATGATAAAATGGCTGAAGGAGCTGGATATTCACATCCAACAGTTACTCCGACACACAGCACGCCAAAGGCCAACAGCAGGAACAAGAAAGAGAAACCCAAAGTAAAATGTTTCCTGCATGTATGACAGCTGCAAGGCTCCAAAACACAAAGAGCATAACACAAAAAATGAAGCCAGCAGACAATGGCAAAACTGTCGGTTTATTAGACTCCTATAAAATACAGAGGTAGTCAAAAGCAACAAACCGATTTCGGCTAACACTATTACTTAGCCTTCCTCAGTGTAAAAAGTAAGTGATGTTAGGCACATTTAAATACTATTCATGTGAATGCATATCCAACAACCATTGGATCCTCACAAATTTTCATTTAATCCAGGTGAAAATAATGAACCCAATTTTACAATTCATTTCTTTTCTTTCAAATTTAAAAGGCTATGCCAGCCTGCTTTAGTAGCCCTATTGCCCATGATTTTATCTATAACTGAATTTAAAGGAAGTACTGGGGTGTTTGTTAGTATGTTTAAATAAGGCATTGGTGGGTTTTTGTTCCTGATTTCACTTAGATGTTCAGAAATACGGATTCTTAAAGGTCTAAATGTCTGACCGACATAGAATGCAGAGCAGGTACAGGTAGCTAGGTAAACCAGCCACAGACCCACAGCCGTACATGCAGGAAACATTTTACTTTGGGCTCCACTTTTTTCCACCAAAAGTGACAATGGTCAATATGTATTTTAAGAGTATTCCATAATGTCAAATAAGGACCCATGATGATAACATTGACTATGTTTCTTTTAAGATTGCCAAAGTCAGTAACACTGTGTGTGTGTGTGTGTGTGTGTGTGTGTGTGTGTGTGTGTGTGTGTGTGTGTGTGTGTGTGTGTGTGTGTGTGTGTGTGTGTGTGTGTGTGTGTGTGTGTGTGTGTGTGTGTGCATGTGTCTGTGTCTGTGTCTATGTCTGTGCATACCACTGAGTGATTTGTTTCAAGAGGCAAATATTGTACAAAGCGGTCAGAGGAAAGCTGCTGTTTAGTGTTTTCATCTCAAGAGGTGGTTGAGTCTTTTATTTTCTAAAGTATGTACTGTAAATGCCTATGGAAACAGACATAGATGAGGGAAACCCAGGCCACCTTTTTCCGTTACAGTGTCTAAAATTAAACTGTGTATCTTATGTCTGCTATTGCGAGAAATAAATTGATAAGGTTAGCTTTTGAATATTCCTAATCCAGCCATAACTCCTGGCGTTATTGGCAAATTGAATAAGGGTTCCTTCCTTGGATTACCTGAGACTATCAAATGATCTCACAAATTCTCTCTCAGCTTCCCCATTTGTATGACAATTTTATGAAATCTGTCTTCGCTGGGTACTGGTATAGTGATGGTCAGTCTATAGATGTGAGATGGTTGTTCTACTGTAGCTCCAGAGAGTAACCATAATAGCTATCCCTTGGTGACAGAAAACATGCAACAACTCTTGTGAAAGATATGTTGCAGTTTACTTGATTGCTGTATTCAAGTCATTTATTATTTATGTCTAGAAAATTCACTCTTTTATTTCTAGCTCACAAGTTTTTTTATAGTATGGTGGTTATCTATTGTTAGAGTGCATATTGTCTCTGTTTGGAAATATCCTACTCAACTGACTAGGAATGGCTCTATTTAAGACTGTATTATATTGTGCAAAATAAATGAATTATGCAGATGAAACAGGTGAAGTTAGGTATTTCTCCCAGAAAAACATACCACATGTATGGATTTAAATGTTACAGAATTATGGAGCAGAGTACTGTGTTATGTTAACAAAATAATGTGACCTGATGCCTCTAGCAAGTAATGTACAGATGCCTATGCATGATTACTTTGTTTCTTTCCTAGTGTATTTTGTATATAGTTATGCACATGGTTAAAAATCTGTATTATTTTGATGACTTGTTCCAATAAAAAAATCAACAAAGCTTGAGTTGAGAAATAACCTAGGAATATTCCTGTTTTATGAATAATTACATGTAAGCCAGAAAGTTCAAAGAATTGTGTTAAAAGTGCAATCACGTCAGCCACTTCAAAGAGCGGTGATGGGTCTGTTGACAAGGTTAACCAGACATATACAAACATAATTATTTTGATACCATGTTCTTTTTATGTCCATTCTGACAGCCCTGACAATGAGAAAAGATGCTTATCTAATTTTCTGTGAATAGTCAGAAAAGGATGGGATGACAGACACCCTTGCCTAGTGCCTTCATGAAAGTTAACAAACAGAGAGTAGTCTAAATTTTAACAACAAACTCATATGGGCATTTATATAAATTAAGTATGTCCCAGATAGTTGGATGAGGAAAACAGCAGTTTGAAGTGCTACCTATATAGTCTTAGTGTAATGAATCAAATGTCCTTCAGCTTTGTCAGTATTGCTGTAGTTAAAGACATTGAGCTGCTTTTATCAGTGAAGTCAGTGATTGAAGATAATGGTATTGATTGTCCTTTAACAAAGCCAGCTTAAAGTTTTCTCTTTAACTTCGATAAGACTGGTTGTAAACACGCATCCAAAATATTTGCATTAAAGCTGTCCTCCATGAGATTGTCACTTCCCAGTTAAGGTGGGATCCTTTAAGGCTTTGGGGAGAAACACTGTAAGGGACTGTTTCATGGATGGAGATGAATCAGCTGTTGCTGCCATATTCTGAAAAAAAGGCAAGTGCTGATGAATTCACACATTGAAAGAATTTGAAAATTTCAACATTCAGTGGATCAGAATCTGGGGTTTAACAGTAGGGGATGCTTTAAGTGTTGATACAACTAAAGTCTCAGATATGAATAATATTAATGACATCAAATGAGCACAGTTAATTGGGGTAGTTAAGGCCAGCAAGAAAAGTGCACACTTGGTCTTTGGTTTTCTCTTTCCAGGAAGTTTCACTGTGTTTCATCAACAACAAATCAGTCAAAACTGTGACTGGACAACATACCTCTCAAATGTCCAGATTTTCATAGAATGCCCAGATTTTTACCTCATCTTATTAGTCTGTTTCTACTAAAATGTGTGATTTTCTGATGAATCACTGAGAACTGATGTCACTAAATAATGACACACATTTGAGTTTCAGACTTCATATCCTTCAGAAAAATGCAGGCAAACACAAATCCTGTTATTTTTAGCAACTTTTTATGTTTATAAGAGCAATATTTAAAAATTGTCCCTAATTTTTGCCTTTGTCCACCTATTATTTTAGGCTTTGTCCAGATTTCTTGCTTTAAGAGGTTGAGAGTTATGCTGGACAAGTGAAAGGCTTTGACTGGATTAAAAACAAAAGTGACATGTAGTATGCCCTCTGCACACTGCCCCCATACTTACATATACTAACTCTATGGTTGCACAGAGACAGATTAACATTTTGAATGGCTACTAGTACACAGAAACTCTGCCTTCAGTGATTAATGGTACACAACAGCAATGGATGAGTTCTATTTATGTCTCTATTTTCGTGAGGTGTTTATATAATATGTAGAGGTGTTGAGAAGAAGACAGTCTTCGGTAGTTTATATAGGAAAGGAGGCAATAATGGTTTTATATTGGATACACTCAATGAGTCCAAACATCATCCAGTTGGCACTTAACAAAATGAGGTGACACTATATGAAATAAATAGCAAAAGCACCCTATGTCTCAAAAACTGTTTTGGTTCTAGTTTTAGTGCATATAATACAGAAAAGTATTAAATCCATGCATTTTCCTCCATTGTATTTGTGAGAGAACAACACTTATTATTATTATTATTTATTTGTTTGTTTTTGCTGACCGTGAAAGTCCGACTGGGATACATTCTATTTTCAGCAGAAGCTTGAGGAGAAAAGCTCTGCATGTATTTAAAAAGAAATTGTTACAAAAAATTACAAAAAGTTACAAGAATTATTTCTGTTTGCAATGAAAATACAGTACATGCTCCACAGTGAAATATACACAATAAACAAGAAAAATATATTCCAGATCAGTGGCGTACAAGGCTAAAAAGTTATGTTATTTTATGGACAAACAGAGATGTATATGCAAATATTATGGGCAGCCTTAGGTACAGTATGAAGTTGAGTAAGGATGTTGTGAGGAAGTATGAATTGAGAGTATGGAGAAAGGCTGAGGATGGAAGATGAAGGGAGAAAGGGGAGAGAGTTATGAAAGGAGGCTGAAGATGATAGAAGAGGAGAATAGGTAAAGTGCGAGAGGATAAGGTTAAGAGTGGGAAACCATAAGATTAGTCATGAGGGGTAGAGACAATAGGGAGGAGGGGTATACTATGGTACATAGTGTTTCAAGTTAATGACAGGTTGGGTGAGGTGTTTGGATTTGGATAAGGGGTGAGTTATATGTTAGAGGTGGTTGTGGATGTCGCTCGTCCGGTCAGGATAAAACAGACGAACAGTTGTGGGTTCGGTTCAAGCAGCTTTATTATATACAAACACATCTGGATTGAGGCTTAGTAACTTAAACTTAAATAAACTTATAAACAGATTGACTACTGCACTCATACATGTTAACACTCTGGCTGTTCTCTCAAAATGGCACTGCTGCCTGCATGTGCTCTCTATTTAATACATACGTGCCCTCATTTTGAAATCCTTCTTAAAGTTATAACACATGCCCTGTTCTGCATCCTACCTCTCTGAGAAATAAGTCACACACAGTAATAATAACAATAGTCAGTGGCATGCAATTATACTGAAATAATCCTATGATGCAATTATACAGAACTAATTGCAAATTAAACAATCATGTCCAAGTCGGGCAGCACAATGCCAGGGCACTTTTATGGGCTAGGCTTGTAAAGGCTCCAGGGCCATTAGCCTAGTACACACCTATGAACTTATGAACTTATAAGTTGCTGTGCATTTTACACACGGTCTGGAAATTAGACCTGATCATGTGAAAAACTAGGGCTGGGTTTAGCAACAGGGACTGTCTTTAATGAATGTTCAACTTCAGGGATATCTGGGACATCATCAGGAATGGGAATAGGTACTGTGACGTGTCCTTCAACAGTAATATCATCTGGATTGTTTTGTGATATCAACCCAGACACCAGAAGAAGAAGCCTGCCATTTCTTCTGTATTCTATACCCTCAGATTCCACTAAGTAAGATCTCAGCTTGGCACATATACCTCTCACTTGACCAATTCGATCAAAGCCATTCACCATTTTTATCCTTACTGTCTCGCCTTTTAATGGTCGAAGAAATCTGCTCATTTTATCATAGCTGGACTTCTGAAATTAACTCTCTTTAAATAGTTGGGCTTTGATTACTCTGGTGTTATGGCATTAGGCACCAAACAAACTGGAACTGATAGGCAATGTTGTTCTGGTTTGCCTAGACAGAACTCTTTGAGCAAACAAGCCAAGTAAATAGTCACAGGGTATGTTTCTGAGATTAAGCAAATTCAAGAAAACATCAGAATTGTCATGCTTTGACCTCTATAGTAATTGCTTTGCACTTTGTACTGCACTTTCAGCTAGACCGTTTGACTGTGGGTACTTGGGGCTACTGGTAATATGGCTAAAATCCCACTCTTTTGCAAATATCTGAAATAGCTGACTGGTAAACTGGGCACCATTGTCAGAAATAACTTTGTGTGGACTACCTTCAACTAAGAAATGATATTTCAGCTTCATAATGACAGTACTGAGTGTTAGGTTAGGTAGCAGATTAGTCTCGAACCAATTCAAATAAGAGTCTACCAACACTAAGTAATATTGACTATTCCACTCGAATATGTCAGTGGCTACTGTCAACCAAGGAAGTTCTAGAATCTGGTTTAGCTGAAGTGGCTCTTTTTGCAAATGCAGTTTAGTACTACTGCAGACTGAACAAGATCAAAGTACTTTATCAAGATCTTTTGACAGAGTAGGCCAAAATAATAGTCCTCTCACCCTTCTTTTGGTAGCTTTGGAACCTGGGTGGTCACAATGCAAAATCTGAATGTTCTCATGTTGTTGGGAAGTAGAAATGACAACTTTAGGACCTTTGGAAATGATTCCATCTTCCATCAACATCTCATCTCTGTAAGGAAAATAAGGTTGCACTTCTAGCAGTACACAAGATTGCTTTGACAGCCATCCAACATTGATGAAGTGATTGAGCTTTTGCAAAACTGGATCAGCCCTTGTATGATCTCTTAACTCATCAAGTCTTATGGTAGAAAAATTGCACACTTCCATGGCATCAAAGTAAAAATTCTCTGCATCAAGCATTTCTGTGGTATTTCTGGTTGATTTGGATAAGGTATCAGCAAGATAAAGAAGTTTGCCTTTCGTATAGAACATTTTGAAGTTATACTTTTGTAATCTGAGCATCATTTTTGTAGTCTTGCTGGAGCTGTATGCATAGGCTTCTTTAAAATAGTGACTAGAGGTTGATGATCAGTCTCAATCTGGATAGGTTGGCCATAAATGTAATCATGGAACTTCAAACATACTAACACAGTTGCCAAAAATTCCTTCTCGATTTGAGCATACTGCATCTCAGTTTGTATAAGAGTTCTAGACGCATAGGCTACAGGTCTGTCCTCTTGAAGAATAACAGCACCAAGACCGAACTTTGAAGCATCACAGGAAAGAGTCACTGGTTTGTGGATGTCATAGTATCTTAATGTAGCTGGATTGACAATTTTCTGTTTCAGGTCATCAAATGCTCTCTGGTGTTGTTCTAACCATGACCAGGTAACATGTTTGCACATCATCTCTCTGAATGATGCTGATAATTCCCTGAAGTCTGGTATAAACTTGCCCAAATAGTTAACCATGCCAAGAAAATGCTGTAAGGCTTGGACATTGTCTGGATCTGGCATTTCAATAATAGCTGTTTATTTGGAAGGATCTGGTTGTAAGCCTGAACTAGTAAATAAATGACCTACATAAGTAACTTCTGGTGGTCTGAATTTACATTTCAGAGGATTGAGCTTTAGATACATTTCACTTGCTCTTTCCAGAATTTTCCTGAGGTTATTGTCATGCTCTGCTTCACCACTGCTAGTACATCATCTACTATTAAAACACAAGGATAGCCTGAAAATATGTGCTCCTTTGCACACTGAAAGACTTCACTGGCAGAATTTATTCCAAAAGGCATTCTGAGAAATCTGTATCTACCAAATGGTGTGCTGAATGTAATCAGTAGTGAAGATTTGTGATCAAGCATTGCTTGCCAAAATTAACTCTTTGCATCTAAGACAGAAAAAAAGTGGCATTTGGCATGAGGGTAGCAACTTCCTCGACTGTATACATAGAATGGTGGGGTCCCTTTAATGCTTTCTTTAAGTCTCTTTGGTCAATATATATTCTGATTTCATCTAAGCATTTTTTATGAGTGACTACCATGGAAGATACCCATTTAGTAGGTTCTGTAACTGGACAAATCACTCCTCAAAAACATCAGCATACTCTGTGAAAATAGCATCGGTGAAACTGGAACTAGGACGTGGTTACATGATGGACTTCTTTGATAAAAGAAAGCAGTTTCATTCTTAAACTCTCTGAGACCTAATAATCACTGTGCAGGTCATTTGACTACATAAAATTGCAAGCTGTAACTGTTCCTAGCCGAATAACATGAAAGCACTACTGAGCCTTTGGTCTGAATCTCTTCACCTCCATAAGCAACAAGCTTTGCACAATTGGCCAGATTAAATTGTTTACCAGCTCTTACTCTAGCAAATGTTTCTGCTGACATAACATTCCACTTTGAAACCGTGTCCACTTTCAGCTCTGTGAGTTTACCATTAATCAGGACAGTACAACACACTTTGTTTTTTGCCAACAAATCTACTGCATTATCCTTTTCATCAACTACTGATCCGTCCACATAGAAAGTAGAGTTGCAGCTTTCTATATGATCAACTTGCTTTTTTGAGTGACCTTTCTTAACAAATGAATGAGGCTTGCTTGATTTACAAAACTTTTGAAAGTGGTTCCAGTTTTACATTTGTGGCATTGCTGACCAAATGCTAAGCACTTTTCTCTTTTTGATTCATGAGTGTCACCATAATTGCAAGTTAACAATAAGACTTGACTTGGGTTTTGTTGACTCACCCTTAAGCTGCACTGAGCATGTCCATTTTACTAGGCTAGTTTTTAGAACTTGCTGGAAAGGCATGGGGTCTCCCTGGAAGTCCTGCAGGTGCTGCAGCTGCCATGCTTGGACTTGTTTCTGTTACCCAAGTGCTGCATGCTTTTTACATTTGCTCTAGAGGCTGCTGACACTTTGCTCATCACTTGCAAGCATATTTGTATGCCTTTCTGTAAGCTCGTGTATATGACAAATTTCTATGGCTTTGCTCAACTTAAATCACTGTCTCAGAGCAAAGTCTTTCTCATTGCAGCATTATTAACACCACATGCAAGCCTGTCTTTTATCAACTTGTCTTTCAAATCACCAAATCTGCACTTTTTAGCTTTGTTTCTCAAGTCAGTAATGTAAATTGCAAAAATTTCTCCTGGCTTTTGGTCTCTTGCATAAAATAAGTGCCTCTGCAATGTAACATTTGTCTGGGGGTTACATATTTTTCTAAATTTATGCATAAAGCACCCAGGGTCCTCCCATGATTCAGCTTGTACAACAATATGGTGGTTTTCCCCTTCTCCTTCATACACTGCTGGTGCATACACAAATGAATGCTCTCTTTCAGTCACTTCTAACCCTGTTAGAGTAAGCAAAATAAATACCCTCGTACATGCATCTTTATCAGAAAAAGCTGCTTATATGAAAATATATTCTTGCTCAAATACTCTTCAGTTCTCTGCAATATTATGCTCAAACACAAGTGGACTGGGTCTGCTAAATGTTTCTGCCATACCAACACACAGTACTAAAGACCTTTGGAATTATGTAAGAACATTTGCACATATATGTCAGAAATTTATGCCGGAAGCTTGTAATTATGCTCAATAGCATAATAGGCACCAAAATAACTGCTCTTTGTAAAATAAGTTTCCATAGCATAAGAACACTTTGAAATCACTGTTAATTGTGAAACCACCCTTTATCAGCTTAAGAAACACTTTGAAATGACTGCACTTTGTGAAAGAATTGCACACAGCACAAGGAACTTCTCAAAATGACTGTATTCTGAAAGTACATTTTGTGAAATAACTGTACTTTACACAATAAACTCTTCAAAATAATTGTACTGTAATAATGGACATACTGCAAACACTTTGCACACACTGAGATACTTCGAACAACTCTAGTCATAGTTTGAATAGTTTTAGTCAATGCAAAATAGTAACTCATATCAAAAAACATGGTTGTTTACTAATAAAATGCAGTTGCTTTGCTTTTCCATTATCATTTTGTATTTTTCTTGTACTTGCTATGCTCATTTGACTTCTAACATGCTTGCTAGACTTTTCTTGCGCTTGTTTTACTTTTAACATGCTTGTTATGCAAATCTCAAGTAGCTTTAACACACTCATAAGTATTTCAGATAACTAACAAATATCATGGTTTCGAACATTTTGCTTAATCGGTAATGCATTTTGTGCTTTTCATTTGATTAATAATATACTTTGTGCTTTATGTTTGATTAATAATGTGTTTTGTGCTTTGCAAATGCTTCACATCATTTTCTTTACAGAATAAATCATCTATGTGATTTTTTTATCACCTGAAATTTGTTTCTGACCTTTCTTAATCATTTGAGCAGGTTGGGATGAAACCTCTAACACCACGTCATTCAGGTATGCCACTTCTGGTACCATGTCCTGTTTAGGCATCACTTCTGACACCATGTCCTTTTTAGACATCGTTTCTGACACCATGTCCTTTTTAGATATACCACTTCTGACACCATGTCGCTCGTCCAGTCAGGATAAAACAGACAAACCATTGTGGGTTTGGTTCAAGCAGCTTTATTATATACAAACACTTCAGGATTAAGGCTTAGTAACTTAAACTTAAGTAGACCTATAAATAGCCTGACTACTGCACTCATATATGTTAACACTCTGGCTTTTCTCTCAGAATGGCACTGCTGCCTGCACATGCTCTCTATTCATATGCACATGCCCTCACTTTGAAAGGCTTCTTAAAGTTATAACACATGTCCTGTTCTACAGTGGATATAGAGTGTGAATGTAGATAAAATAGTGGGGGTGAGAAAGAGATAGGGAAGCATAAAAGTACAGAGTGGGGTGGCATGTAGTGAGGAGATAAAAGGGATAGTAATGTTGTAAAAACTGGAGGTGATTTAGTATTTTGGCAGGTTTGCTGCTAATGGTTAAGAATTGTTAAGTGATTAGAACTTAATTGGGTTTAACACAGTAGCACATCTGGGTATCATTAAGGTGTTGTCTGAGCTGAGTTTCAAAAATATTTAGTTTATGCACAGCTTTGATTGGGTTGGGGATATTATTCCAGATTTTAGCGATATAGTTAGATTAGAGAGAGTATCCAGCAGTATTACTGGATTTAGTGACTTGCAGGAGAGATTTGTTAGCTGATCTTAGGTCTTTGCTGTTGTAGTACATTTGGAGTGTATTTTGGAGTCCTGGACATTTTATTTGATGAATAAATAATTTTGTGGGCAGTGAATAGTTGAGTAAAAGGCAGGTGGAAGGGTAATTATAGCCACAGTAATTCCTTTAGTGTCTTGCAGTGGTGTCTAATATGGGGGATTTGTGGCATAGCTATTTTATTATAAACTGCTTCTAATTTTCCTTTTGCTGCTTTGCTTCAGTAAGTAAGGTTTGGAGTAGCATGTGATCATGTAGGAAGTAGCAAGGTTTTGGATACTGATTGTCTAGTTGAACCCGTGAGGTATGGCTTTATCCTATAGAGGGATCCCAGTTTCACATCTGTTGTCCTGATAGCTTGAGACAGATATTTATTGAACTTGAGTCTTTTATCTATTAGTAAGCCCAGTAGTTTTGTTTGAGATACTGTTTTTATTTTTGTGTTATCTGATAAGAAGATGTGAAAGGAGGGTGTCAGTTCTGCATATTGTTCAGGTGCAAAAAGCATTACCTTTGTTTTATTTGCATTAAGCAGCAGGTGGGAGTTGGTTAGCCAGGTTTCAATTGCCACAAAAGAACATTCTTTTATTTTTTGTAATTCTAGAAACATTTCTACAGAGTAGATCATAGTGGAATCATCTGCATATTGCATGATTTTGGCTGGGTTGGCCACTGTGTGTAGTTTATTTGTAAATATATTAAATAGTAGTGGGCCCAAGGACTAACCCTTGAGGGACCCTAACAGTGACTGGCAAGAGAGAAGAGAATTTTGCTGCCATTTAACTGCTTGTTGCTATCCAGTTAAGCAGCTAAGGAGCCATGAGAGAGAAGAGTGACTAAGGCTAAAGGATGATAGTTTGAGGAGCAGTTTTGATGTGTCACAGTATCAGAAAGGTGGTTACGTGAAATGGCAGTGGAGTTTTTAACTAGATTGTTTAATGAAATCTTGGAAAGTGAGAGGATGCCTGAGGAATGGAGAAAAAAGTGTTTTGGTACCGATTTTTAAGAATAAGGGTGATGTGCAGAGCTGTAGTAACTACTGAGGGATTAAATTGATCAGTCACAGCATGAAGTTATGGGAAAGAGTAGTGGAAGCTAGGTTAAGAAGGGAGGTGATGATTAGTGATCAGCGGTATGGTTTCATGCCAGGAAAGAGCACTACAGATGTGATGTTTGCTCTGAGAGTGTTGACAGAGAAGTACAGAGAAGATCAGAAGGAGTTGCATTGTGTCTTTGTGGACTTAGAGAAAGCATATGACAGGGTGCCTAGAGAGGAGTTGTGGTATTGTATGAGGAAGTCGGAAGGGTAAGAGAAGTATGTAAGAATAGTACAAGATATATACGAGGGTAGTGTGACAGCAGTGAGGTCTGCGGTGGGAATGACAGATGCATTTAAGGTGGAGGTGGGTTTACATAAAGGATCAGCTTTGAGCCCTTTCTTATTTGCAATTGTGATGGACAGGTTGACAGATGAGATCAGACATGAGTCCCCATGGACTATGATGTTTGCAGATGACATTGTGATTTGTAGTGAGAGTAGGGAACAGGTGGAGGAGACTCTGGAGAGGTGGAGATATGCTCTAGACAGAAGAGGAATAAAGGTCAGCAGGACTAAGACAGAATATATGTGTGTGAATGAGAGGGAAGATAGAATAATGGTGAGGATGCAGGGAGTAGAGGTGGTGAAGGTGGATGAGTTTAAATACTTGGGATCAACAGTTCAGCGTAATGGTGAGTGTGGAAGAGAGGTGAAGAAGAGAGTACAGGCAGGATGGAGTGGGTGGAGAAGAATGTCAGGAGTGATTTGCGACAGATGTGTACCAGTAATAGTGAAAGGGAAGGTCTACAAGAGGGTAGTGAGACCAGCTATGTTATATGGGCTGGAGACAGTGGCAATGACAAAAAGGCAGGAGTCAGAGCTGGACATGACAGAGTTAAAGATGTTAAGATTTGCACTGGGTGTGACGAGGGTGGACAGGATTAGGAATAAGTATATTACAGGGTCAGCACAGGTTGAAAGGTTTGGAGACAAAGCAAGAGAGGCAAGATTACATTAGTTTGGACATGTGCTGAGGAGGGATGCAGAGTATATTGGGAAAAATATGCTAAGGATGAAGCTGCCAGGTAACAGGAAAAGCGGAAGGCCTAAGATAAGGTTTATGGATGTGGTGAGAGAGGACATGCAGGTGGTTGGTGTGACAGAGCAAGATTCAGAGGACAGGAAGAAATGGAAACAGATGATCTGCTGTGGCAACCCCTAACGGGAGCAGCTGAAAGAAGAAGAAGAAGTGAGAAGGTGGTTGTTATGGCTGTTAATGAGCTGGGTATGGATGCACTTTACAAATATTATGGATAGAGGGTATAAAATAGCTATAAATCTGTAATTATGTGTTATTTATAAATGAAAGATATGTTCCTCCAATGTTGAAAATATATATAACAGTTAAGCAAACAATAATGCCTGGCACATTCTGCGTTACTAGGAAAAATTATATTCATGTAAGGGTATTGTGACATTGCAGTCAAAGGGCATCTACATCCCAGAAAGGGTGTTATTTCCCCAATATCACACATTCTGGAGGGAATTATTCTGCAAAGAAAATGGCCTCTGTTAAATTTTATATATATTTTAATACTGTATAGTTTTTAAATATTTTTGATGTAAAATAGTTCCAGTGCCTAATGTTTCAAACAAGCTAATTGTTGTTGGAGAAAGTATGTTTGCATCCAAAATATGTTGCCTAATATCTGTAGACTCAAACACACACACACGCACACACACACACACACGCACACACGCACACACGCACACACGCACACACGCACACACACACACACACACACACACACACGCACACACTCACAGTGTGTTGCACATTTTGTTGCACAAACACTTCAGCAAATGTCTTTACAAAACATAGGATGCAAGGTAGTGCAAACCCCCCCACACGCCCGTGCACATATATACGCACACATACATACAATCTACTGTCCTTGATTGTGTCCATTTTTTCATGGTAAATCACTGAAAATTGAAGTCAGTCAATAATGCAAGACATTAAGATTTTCATACCTCTTCTTGTTTAATGAATCCATGATGTCTGTCTATCTCTCTCGCTCTTTCTCTCTCTCTCTCTCTCTCTCTCTCATGAGCAAACTTATGCTCTCACACACACACACACACACACACACACACACACACACACACACACACACACACACACACACACACACGCACACACGCACACGCTCACTATACTTTTCTTACTTTTTCTTTTAATTTTACACTTGCTAAACGGCACCACACTGTTTAGCAAGCATAGAAATGGTACCATTTGCTTTTTCCTCAAAGTGGTGGACTTGATTTTTAGCCGTCATTACCTGACCCTACAATACAGCATTTGTTCTTCAATGAGCATGAAATGTAAATCTTAGAATTCTCTGTGATTAATTACAGAATATCTACAAGTCTGTGGAATCTAATCAGCTGACATACAATAAGGAGCAAAGTTCTTGAAATGCAGCTCCTAGAATTTTTCTAAATTGTTAGCCGCTTTGTCACAGTTGTGTGCTTCACCCTTATCTTGTAATATTTTCCCAGTATTATGCAAAATGGTGAATACCTATATAAGTAAGGGGTTGAGGATAGAGTCACAAACTTGAAAAGTGCAGAGGGCTTCCTCCAGAAAGAAAACAGTAGTTTCCATAATTTTACCTGCAATTTCTGTAGGTGCATTTTTCAATGAGTTTGATTTATCCAGTTTGGTTGTGAGGAGTTCTCGTTTGAGAAATTGTACGGGATCTGATTATATGCATTGCCTTCCAAACCCAAGGTCCTTGCATAAGTAATGCTGTCCTGGGTTATCATCACATTTCAGTTAAAATGGATACATTCCTTCATATCAAAACCCTTTTCAAAACATTAAGCCAGACAAAATAATATCTGCTATAGTAAGACACACACAAGGATACTATATGTCATTCTGCTGATCAAATATACAGTGTGAAATACTGCAGTAGACAGCTTTAAATTAACACAAATTATTTCTGGGGAACTCTTTAAAAGTTACATACTAAAGGCTAGAAAAAAGGTAAAACATTGCTGATAATGCTATTTATGCTGAAGCTCTGTAAAACATGCAATATTTGGTTCAGTGAAATGATAATACTGACACAGCATAATCCAGTCTTAAAAAAGACACATAGGACTGAAAGAAAAAGCCAGCTGTCACTCATTTTTCTTTCTCATTAACAAAGGGTTTCAGATACCTGAACAGACAGTGAGGCTCACTGTTAGTCCTTCCCACTGCATGTACACAGATATTCACTCATATGATGAGTAAGACCTAACTAAAGAAATAAAACCATCTCATAGTAACGTGTAAATACATATTAAAACAGAAAAATAAATTATCTGCTCATCAACAATTGATTTGGTTTCTTCACCAAAAACTAAATCAGAAGAAATCTCCCCAAATGCTGGAAGGCAATCCCTCTCAAAGGTGTTGAAACTAGAGAATAACAACATGAGGTATGTGTTGTAAGACCTATTTATACTATCTAATCCGAACAGAAAAAAGATACCGAGATCAAATGTTGATGCATTTCCTGAACATATATTATCTGTGATTATAAACAAGCTGCAATTTTACACTTGAGAAGTACATTTCCTGAAATTATAGAAAAGGGTAGCACACTGAGCTCACAAAAATTGTCATCTTGGGAAAGAGGGAATTTCATGGACAAATTGGATTAGGTTCTAAAGCTAAAAATATGATTCAATATTAAAGAATGTATTGTTATGCAATTGATAATAGTTTGGAGTTAAGTAAAATCTTATGTGTGGGTATTGTTTGCTAAAAATAAAAACAAGATTCTGCAAAAGGATTATTAGAAAAACAAGTATTTCTAGTTTGTCTTAGACCAGAATTTATTTCCCATAATCTGTTAGAATATATATTTTGATATAAAGCATCTTAATTTTAATAAATGACAATTAAAACCCACAAATAATTAAGCTGTAGTCATCTTTCTTCATATTGGCTGTGCACTGTGTTCTCACCTCAGGACAACTAGATGGATGATGTTTAACAGCTAACATTAGAGCCATTATCAGTGAAAAATTTACAAAGAACTGTGGAGAAACGAAAGCTCAGTTTACAGTTATAATCATCAGTATATCATCTTCATTGACACCAAATGTGTGACTAGCATTAGCCAGGAACACTAAACTACATAATCAGTTAGATACTGAATCATCATGTTCTAAAACCCTAATATTATGAGGAAGAAGTGACAGCAAGGCATGTCGGTATATTCTCAGGCCACCAGAGAAACATAACCTTTCTAGCTTATCCTGGATCTACCCATTCCCCTCCTATCAGTGAGCTGTTCCCTGGTAAATCTCCCAAAGGGGAGCCCAAGGGGGTTTCCCTCACTGGGTACCCAACCATCGCAGGTTGCTCCTCTCAATCTAAAGTTATAGAGAATCTTCTCAGATATCAGCCCAGACTGTAAAGCTTTCACATAGTCCCAGAAAATGATCCCAAAATCCCTAACAAGGAACTTCATGTCTGCCACTTGTATCCATGATACCGTACTTTTAGTCACTGCCAAAAGTTCGTGACCCTAGATGTGTACAGGACATAGGCTGAGTAGTAAAGCGATTGTTTTGTCAGATGAATCACCTTCTGCTTTACCACCAGAACCTGGTACTACATCTATAGTACTGCTGTAGCTGCACCCATCTAGCAGTCAATTTCTTTCCTGACCTCCTCTACCCCACATATGAGCATAATGTGGAGAAACTTAAACTCCTCCATTTTGGGTAAGTGTTCCAACCTACCTGCAAGGAGCAATGCACTCTTTTCTGGGATAGAACCTTGTTCACTGATTTAGAAGTGCTGAACCTTATCCCAGCTGTTTATAATCAGCACTGAACCACTCCCGTGCACACCAGAGAATACAGTCACATGAAGCCAAGAGGATAGACTCATCTGTAAACTACAGAGATACTACCCTCACTTCCCAAACTGGATAGTGTCCAAAGATGGGCTGCACCTAGATATCCCATCCATTAAAATCATGAACAGCAAGGCAGATAAGACATGCCATTGGAGGATTCTTATACCTACCTTGATGGTAACTGAATTAACACTGAAGATGCACCTTCCTGTCAACGGTAATCACAAAACCATCACTTTGAAATCCCACCCCTTCAATTATATTTATTTTTATTGGCCATCACAGTATTTCATATAGTAATAAAAAACAAAAGTAACCCACCCTTTCAGTCCATCTTTTTAAAAATAAAAAAAATAGTAACTACAAACTTTTAAACAGGTAAAAAACAAGTTAATTACTTTCATATCTAACTTCTCTAGTGCAGCACACTGCAGGCATTCTTTCAATTTTTTTTTTAAATCCCTGTTACACTAGCTTTCTCTAATACCTAAAAAATCATCTCTACTTGACTCCAAGAGACTTTTCTCTATCTATTAAACCTACTTATTGCTCAGTACTTGTATACAGTACTTTGCACTCTACTCTTATAGCACCCAAACCTACCACCCTAGAACACAAAAAAAAAAAAACTAAAGGGTAATGCTCCAATGCAGTCTAAATCTCAAAATGCACGACTGAGGGCGAGGCCCTTCTCAGTATGGACAAGGCTTTTTAAAAATGGGACCACTACCCCATTTTGTCAGTCCAGATATACTCTCCCTACATTCCATGCAACACTGTGAAAACTTGTTAACTATGACACCCTAACAGCTTCCAAAGTCTTCACCATTTCTGACAGATTTCATGCATTCCCCAGGTTTGCCACTGTGGAACATTTTAATGAAAACAGTGGCCTCACCTATAGAAATGAATCGAATCTAACCAGCTGCCTCTGACTCTGCATCCTCATGGTAGGGCATGCTTGCCATATTCAGTTTATCAAAGTGTTCCTTCCATCTTTCAACATTGTCTGCAGTTGAGATCAGTATTTTTCCAACCTTGCAGAGAGCATCCTGTATAAGGCCTACCTTTTGAGTCACAGGATGGTTTGTTAGAACCTCATTATTGCCATCTAAAAGTCATTGTCCAATATCTAACCAAACTGTACCCACATCTAGGCCTTCACTTCAGTGATTGCTACAACTGTTGCCTTTTTATCTTGTTAGCACTTATTGGTCAAATCTGGAGATTCACCCACATCTACTAATGTGGCTGAGAGTATGTTTTTCTTTACCTTGATAGTTTGCCTCACCACCAGCATGTCTATGTTTACCACAGTGATAAACCTTAGCAACCATTTGCCCAATTATCTTTACTGCCAGTTTAACTACTGAGAACTTGAATAAGGTCTATTATACAAGATGTTAACTTAGATCTCATGAAGCTCTGGCAAGGTTGAATGTGCTCATCTCTTGTTTTAACTTAATAAACTGTGGTTTAAACAAGCAATACCAGCTTGAATCCTGTTTTCTTTATTTTTAATAAAAATGCTAAGTGATCTTTGACATGGATGTTGCATAATAGGTTGTGACAATGGTCTATTTTAGTCATTTGGATGCCAGTATCATGAGTAGTTGTTCCTGCACAACTAGATTTCCCCTTTTTGTTATCTGCATATAGCACAACACAAAAAAAAAAAAAAAAAACTTTTTAGGTGGAAAATTTTGTTCAGAGGCAAAGCTTGTCACCTGTGGTTCTTACTGACAGGGGCAGTTTGTATATGCCCTAAGGCACAGGCATATACCAAAGCCATTCTAGTCTATGAGCATTGATAAGTGGGAAGACTGGGGCATGAATAACTAAACTGAAAAATGCTCTAGGGCTGTTAGCCTAGTAACTTCCTACGATCCTAAGAATATCTACCAATCTTCCATGGCACCAGGAAAATTTAAAAAGTTCTTGATGTTGCAAAGAACAAAATTGCTTCCCTTTATCCCCAAATTAAAATCATTTTGTTGCTTGAATGGCTGTAGCCTGTGTGTCTCTACATTTTGTTTCTGCTTGCTTTATACCTTACAAACTTTGGATATCACAACCTGGTTCTGTTAGATTTGTTACATCTAGATAAGTGTTTTAGGTGAGCAGTGCTAATATGTTGTGTATGTATTTTTATATACAGTGTGTAGTTATTATTATT
Organism: Protopterus annectens; assembly: GCF_019279795.1. NCBI lineage: Eukaryota > Metazoa > Chordata > Ceratodontiformes > Protopteridae > Protopterus > Protopterus annectens. The sequence goes on from NC_056738.1 coordinate 478,612,847, forward strand.
TTTTACATTGGTGTGAATGAGAAGGCAGATCAGTGAGTAACTTGGGGTATTTTATGTTGCGTTTTTATTTTCCTTGGCAGCCCCCACATAAAGGTTCATAGGTTCATAGGTTCATACTAGGCTATCTGCCCTAGGGCATTTATAAGCCTAGCCAGAATGTGTTTGGCTTTCGCCACCCATTTTAAATTTACTTTGCTATGCCCTTTTTCGAGGTTAGTATACTGTGCCTCTGTCTAACAGTGACACAGAAGTGATACCCGGGGTAAACCTACGATCTCCCATCCACTAAAGGATTTGACAAAAAATCTATCAGGTGTACTGTGTAGATATTTGTGTTTAAACTGCTGATGTGTCATTAAAAGTTTATCTCCACTTTCGTCTTTCATCAGGTTTACTAAAATTCATTTAACCTGCTGTACTTGTACTGCTCACTACAGCTTAAGTAGAAAATTACACATTGCAAAAGCTCAGAAAATAACCCCAGGGCATGTTAAGCCAAACAAAATACCCCAGCTAAACTAAATCTACTCTTAGTGTAAATGAAAAAGTAAAAAAAAATGCAATTGAACTGCTTCTCCAACTCACTTTAATGCAAAACGTATAACTTTGCACACTTCGCATATGCAGTATACACAGTGTCATAAATTTAACACTGCCCAATAAACTAAGTTTATTATTCTTAAAATTAAAAAGTACAAGAATAGAATTAAAAACTGACTTCAACTATCCAATCAGAAAGTGACATTACTGGCAGAAGTGACCCTTTTCTAACTATACAATCTAAATGAAAAATTAACTAAACTATAAAGGTAACAGATCTTAACATACCCTACCCCCCCCCCCACACACACACACACACACACACACACACACACACACACACACACACACACATACGCACTATACAAATTACAGTAGCGGACACTGGAAAAAATGTAAAAAATGGACTTCAGATGTACAGAAGAACACCATATGAGATTTTCCATTCATAACACAAAACGCTAGAAACTACCTGATTCAATAGAAAATCTATACAATGATCTCACTTCATTGAAATTGATAACAAATAGTAATTCAAAACTAAAAATAAAATGGGAACTAGAAAAATGGAAGTCAATGGTTCTTTTCCGTGTAATATCTGAAATATCTTTAATGTTAGCTGTGACTTTAAAGCAAGAGGGTATATGTGAAGCAATTGAATGCTGGAGCTAACTGGAAGGGGGCAGACTGTATTATGACAGGTTAGTGACTGTATAGCTGTAAACAAAGAGCAGTTAGGATTATTTATTTTCATCCACATACTGTCTCAGTACCAGCTCATTATAGCCACTTTATTGACACTCTACCTGTCAGAGAGTAAAAATCATATAATAGTCACAGTAAGGTATTCATATTCACACCAAAACCCTGCCAATACAGGTCAATGATTGTTTAACTGATCAAATGACACAAGCATTCATCAGTTTCCCTGACAGACTTCCTTTGTGCCTATCAATTACACCCACTTATTAATTCTCCATGCCTCAGATGTCTGATTGTGATTGAAGGAATGAATAATTATATAAATACAGCCACAGTAATATATTTCTGCTTGTCGATGTCCATAATAATCCATTAAACACACATACACACACACACACACACACACACACACACACACACACACACACACACACACACACACACACAAGTTGTTCCTACTAACTACATCTTAGATGACTGTAATCAAATGAATAGATACATTCCATAAATAACAATAATGTATTGCAGCTCACAACTGCCGGATTGCAACACATGCATGCACATACACATAAACACAAAACACACACACACACACACACACACACACACAGATTTGGCCAACCGACTGTGTACACCTCTGTGTCTGACTTTGATGAAATAAATAAAAACAATACATACATACATAATGACCACACATACACTTACATACATGTATGCAAAACATTGATTGTATAACAGAAAATATATATATATACTTAACCACAGTGACCTACAGGTTGGCTAACAATGGTATCAATTAAAAGAACAACCTCACCCAAAGAAAGTATTTCCCACACTTGTACTTGACTGATGCTGTCTGCAGCTGTGTTCTTTCAGGTTCATTTTTGGTTGCCTCAGTCACCTGACACAGAATGAGCAAATAGGATGTGGCTGCTCACTGCTTCATATAGCATTCCAGTAATAACTCACTGAAATATAATTGTTGCCCCTCCAAAATGGTATTAAAACCTGTATGAAGGCATAATCACTTTGTTTTCTGGTAGAGTGCATATCTAAATATTTTCAAGTACCATATCCAAACTTTGGAACAATCTTCCACCCTCTATAACTATTCTACCTTCCAGCAGCGTTTTCAAGACTGCACTTAAATTTGCACTGGCTTTGTCCTTGTTCTAATCCAGACTAGTACCCCCACCCGTACCTCCTTCCCCCACCTAGACTCTTAACTCAACTATACTACTGCCACTACTAACCACAGTCAGAATTAGCTAGTTGTCTCTACATACTTTGAAATCTTATCTGACAACTTTGTTACTAATATTATAAATGACAAGAAACTATCTTAACTTGCAACATTTACTGTATATACAGTTCATAATCAATATCTTGTTATTGTATTAAAACCAACAACCTGTCATGTTGTTTACTATTGCTGCAACTTTGTATCTCTATTTATCATGCACATGATGTGGAGCTTTTCTCCCCAGGCATCCGCTGAAAAAGGACCTGTGTCCAGTCGGAATTTCCTGGTAAACAAATGTAAATAAAATAAAAAAATAAATAAATGCTGGACTATTTAGAAACCATCCAGATGACATTTTTAACAGCAGTCAACATGCATAAGTCCCAAAGTGGATTTTTTATTGATCTGCAGCCCTCTTATCAGTCCACTGGACCATTTGTTTATCATCAGTGAGGTGAGATCCAATTAACAGCTACCATCAGTCAGGTAGACATTGTTTTTGCTTTTTTTTTACTACTAAGACCCCTAACCCTTTATGCACTCCCAAAGTGTGTTCTCCTGGATGATGTGCAATGGACATAGCATGAGACTGTTACTTCTACAAGTGACATAAGCATGCAAATGACCCCACCCCACCTTCAAGGCTGAGCACATCATACATGTTTCTGATATCTGCACCAAGGAAATTGATGCATGATCTGCCCTCTGGAAACATGCTCTACCCTCTCCTTTGAGAAAACAGAGGTGACCAAGCCCCTTCACCTCTCTTATTCCATTGCAGTCTCCAACAGGCATCTGAGCCACTGATTCAACTCAGACTACTAGGATTATTGCTGAGACTTTATCCATCTCTGCTAATGGAGCTGCCAAAGTTGATAGTTTTTATTTTAAGTTATTTTTTTTAATATTTGCTATTTATTTATTTATTTATTTTCGCATTTGGATTGACTGCAGCCTAGCAGCCAGTGCCATGACTACCCCCTAAGTGCCTTGTTTTGTAGAAGTTGTATCTTTCGGCTTTTACCGGTTAGGGGTCGCCACAGAGGAACTCCGGTCCACTAAAGATTGGCAGTAGATTTTTACGTACCGAGTTGCCAGCCCTGATGCACAACCTTCAACGAAGGTATGCCCATTCACACAAGTCTCCATACAGAAGACGCTTTAGCTGAGAATTGAACAGGACAACATCTTACTGTGAGGCGACAACGCTACTGCAGCACCACCACCGCATGCCTTGTTTTGTAGATGTAAGGAACTCAATCCAGGGCTACATGCAGTAGCACTTGCCCCAACTCTCATTCTTTAAACTTATATTTCATATATACTAGACTCTCATGTATTCCAAATGTCGACATATATGTATATAAATATGTATATATCTATGTATACAAATATATATAGAGAGAGAAAGAGAAATTATTTTTCTAGGAATGCATCATAAGCTCAACTTTTAACTTATTCCGGTTGAGTTTATATTTCAATAGTGGTAATAAAAACCAGGAATAATTAATGCAACTTGTAATATATTTACAAACAATGCATTCTCTGAAAAGGGAAAATAAATGTGAACAATTTACAAAGCTAAAATTACTTTACATCAGACAATTATACACAATGCCACAATACAAACCAGCAGTGTTAAACATTTGAAATTTAAGAAATTGCACTGAGATCCAACAAGTTCTTGATCCATAACAGATTCATTAAAGTAAAAAGTTGGCCTACGATATGTTTGAAATTCATTTTCCAAAGTTGCATGCCAGTTTTGACTCAAGAACTATGCCTACAAAGACTGCATATTTAATTCTCCATTGCAGTGATTAACTCCCTACTTTCCAGATATTTTGCCTCAAACTTTACATGTTTTATGTGGTTAATCCTGTTGCTGTGTCGTGGGCAGACTCTGGGGTATAATGATACTCATCCCTATTAGGCCTGAGTTCTACCACCATAATTTTATGGAAAGCCAGCCTTTTACACAGAAAACATTTTAAGTGAAAGAAAACAGACTGGCTATGTGAATGATGCCTAAAAGTTTTAAAAACTTGTGCTATCAACTGTCAGCTACAATAACCTTATGGCTGAGTAGCCTGCTGCCATTAACAGGTCACGAATACATATAAAGTATGAGGGCTATAGAATTTCACATAATATAGCTGTATGTTTTTTCCCAAGTGAAACAGAACCACCTTATTTACCTCACTTGTTGGTGCTGTGCAAGACGCTGACCAAATATATCTTCTGCCTGCCTTTGGGGGTTCTTATGATATTTCTATTTTGTATTCAGAAATTATGTGAGAAATCACATTAAATGGCCTTAGATTAAGGCATTGTAAGCCCAGTAGTGCCGGACTAAGCTTGCACACATGGCATCTGCAGTCATTTAAGGTCCTTGCCCTGTATCTTGTTGCTGCTCATTAAAAAAATAAGTCAGCTGACTGCTCTAAGGGTGATCTTTATTATTCTAGCATACGCACTATGGAGAAAAAGATAGTTCAGCTGTTTAAAGTAATGGTGACCACCTTTCACAACTGTACATTCTGGGTAGACATATGTTTAATTGTCATACCCATGTTATGGATATTATTGGTTAGATATTAGGGTCTATATTATAACATCGAACGCTCAAAATTTCAAATGTTATAACATTGACCCATTTCAGTCGAACAATCATAACATCGAACACTCAGAACAGCAAATTTTTTCCCAAGGAAAAAATTTGCTGTTCCAAGAACCATACACACACACACAACACAAGCACACCAAAACAACTGCAATCCACAAAGATACACTTAAAATCCTGCATCTAACCATACACTAAACTGTACATACACTGCTATCTATCCACTTACCTTAACCCAAATCCTAACCCTAAGGTCCGTAACTCTCACACACTCACCTCACCCGAGCCCTAACCCTAACTCACTTAACCCGCCCCTAACCCTACAGTCTGTTACTATCGCACACTCACCTCACCTGCGCCCTAGCCCTAACTCACTTAACCCACCCTTAACCCTAAAGTCTGTCACTACTGCACACTCATCTCACCCACGCCCTAACCCTAAAGTCCCTAACTACCGCACACTCACCTTACCCCAGTTCGTTCGCTCACTTACCTTAACCCAGTCCGTAACCATTGCACCACACTTACCTGAACCCAATCTGTAACCTCCATTCGCTCACTTCCCTAAACCCAGTCCGTAACAATCACACCACAGTGCTGTAAATAGTGAAGCCACAGAAAAGACCACCGAAATCTTACCCTAGGTAAAATTTCGATGTTCCGAGGCTTCACTATTGTCAGCTTTTGCTCTAAAGGGTTTGATATTATAACATTCAAAGTTTTAAAACTTCGATATTATAAAATTATTGGTTAGATGTGCAATGAATGTGTGCGTGTGTGCATATTTACTATATACGTGTGTGTGTGTGTGTGTGTGTGTGTGTGTGTGTGTGTGTGTGTGTGTGTGTGTGTGTGTGTGTGTGTGTGTGTGTGCTTCATTTTACTTAAATAATGATCTATTAGGACAATGTATTGAGATGAGTCTGACCTGGAGCAACTGATAAAAGGAAATTAATATGCTAAACAAAAGTCTCAACAACGCTAAACCATTTCAAGGAAAACAAACAGATAACAGGTAGATCTTTTTCACATATTGTCTTCAGTAATTGTGATATGGTTCTGTAAGCTAAACATCACTTACTTTGCAGAAGGTAGAAAGAAATGCTACTGAACATGCATGTTCAAAATAGATGTTTAGTAATGGACAAAAAAGCTTGCAAGGAAAAATGAAAATATTGTCTGATTAGATAAAACAGCTTTTTCATTATAATGAGAAAGGAGATCAGGAACTGTTTACACTAATAATCATATAGCAGCAGATATCATGCTAGGGGATGGATAAGGGTAACTGAAACTGAGAAACAAGATCTGCAACATAATTTATCATGGTGCCAGCATACATAATGATCTCAGAGTTGGTTTAAAAATGGTTGCAGTGTCAAATTGCACAGAAGTGTTATGATGATAAGGCTTAAAAATGAAAATAAGTATACAGTTGAAGCTGAGTTTATAAAGAACTGAAAGCATGACTGAGAAATCTGCAAAGAAAAAATAAAAAAGTGTGAAATCATAAAAATGGAAATCATAAGAAACTGATAAATTACTCAGCAAGGAGTACCTGAAATGTGATGACAACTTCAAGAAATAGGTAAATAATTCTTAAGAAAGTGTTTTCTTACATATGTATGTATTACTGTTAGTGTGCAGGCAAAAAACAAAAATACTAGAAGGAACTGCTGCAAAAAATGGTCATTTGGAGTGTCCTTTGGCAGCATAGTCATGAGGAAAATTGGTATATTTAGGGATTAAATATAATAAAGCACAGAATACAACTTTTGCAGTAAAGATTACCTCTTTTTGTGACCTGAACACAAGTAAACAAATTCACAAACGTGTTATGTATTTCAATATTATTCAGCATCCGCTTGTAGAAGAAAATGTTCACTATTAATTTCTTATGGGGAACATCTTCCCGTGGAAAACAATGATCGCTTGACATTATACAGCCGTCTATCTATCTATAAAACACCTCATATGTTTTTCCTAAAGTTGAATTCATTGAAAGTGTTGTATAGGCTGCTTTCTGGTGGTTACCTTTTAGGCGCATTACTTGCACTGCTCCTTTAGAAAACAGAGATGCTCACTATCCCAGCATAGTGCGTCACTAAAAAGAAGGAAAGAGCCTAAAGGTAGAATTACAATATGATTCACTTGGGGTAGCCTACTACATCAAGCATTGTTATGGTACCAAATTCCAAAACAGGGTTCCATGAACCCTGTTGCCACATGATAATGAGTAATTGGGGAAGCTACTCCAGATTTCAAAAGGTTAGTCAGGGTCACTATACCACAGCAGTTCAAATTGTTGCATATACTTTGAACATCTGTGCAAAACTTCAAACTATCAGAGTTGCGCGTTATAGTAAATGGATCATTGCGGAGCAAGAACAACTCCACCTGTACACCACAACTCATACTGTTGCCATTGCATGGCATAAATTTCACCTACCTACAGTACCAGTACCAGCATGCAGGTGGAGGTACCCTGTGCTTGGACATGAGTCTTTTTAATCAAGCAGAACTTCACGTGCATTGTATTGTCATTTTGTGAGTCTTCATTTTCAAACTCAGGGGTTGATGCAAACCAATTAAAAAAAAGGAAATGCTTGAACTGCACTTTTGTGCAGCAGCTCCACAGCCCACCACCACTATGGTTTAAAACTGATTTAAAACTCAGATGAAGTAGTATTTATGAGTACGTGGTCATACTCCTGCTCATTTCCTGGTTAAATCAAGTTAGCTTAACCAACCCTAAGAGTTAAAACTCATAAACTACTACTTCCAATAAAATCAAAGTTCATGCACCTTGTGAAATCAACTTTCCATTTCTTTATCCGTCTCTGGTCTTTTCACCTCTCTTTTATTTTTCATACATCCTTGTACACGCTACTCTACTTCATCATGCCTCTCCTCCTCCCACCTATACCACTCAGTGTCTCTAACCTACATTTTCTTTACTTTTCCTCCTCTCAGTATTTTTTCACTTACCTTTCGTAATTTTTTCTCCTCACTTAACCCTCTTTCCCTAACTGGCACCTACCAACTTGCATGTCAGCTGTTTTTCAATAGTTTATGAACTGTAATAAATCCTCCTTTTATTTTTCACCTTATATTCTGTACTTCTCATAATTTTTTATGTAACGTAGTATAATTACAACTCCATCATTTCACTGTTGTAAGATATTATCACAACATTGCATCTTCTTGCACTGTCATCTTAAATTCGTATCATACAGCATTATATATGTCTTTCTTTCTTTTATACTTCAGACTATTACCTTTCATAATTCTGCATTGTTGTATAACTCTTAAAACATGTGATCATTAATTGTAAATTGCATTTTTATACCAAAACTTTTCTGCCCAGGTCATTGCGGAAAATGGGGCTATTCAGGCACAGTCAGACTAGCCCAGTACACAAATGCCAATAAATCAATTAAATAAATAAATAGTGTCCAGTCTAACAATATATGTATGGCATAGATGTGCCCATCATTCATGTAGTATTATACCCAACATACAGGTAGCGTTGTGGAGATATCTGCCTTTGGTGGATTTGTGCAGTTATGTCATAAACTCAGCACTGTTCTGCTTACATCCATAATAGTAAATGAGATACATTTAAATACAGAATGCAGAATCTTTTTACCTTTCCCTGGCACAGGGGGTGTTCAGCCCCTTTGCAGTGTTGGCATAGTATTTGGTAGTGTAAGGTCTACTCCACCCCAAAGTTTGATGTCACACAAGCAGCAGACCTGGGATTTAAGTAGTATACTTCACCCCAAAGTATGATGTTGTACAAGTAGCAGAGCTGAGATTTAAGTGGTATACGTCACCCCAAAGTATGCTGTTGTAAAAGCAACAGGGCTGAGATTTAAGTGGTATACTTCACCCCAAAGTAAGCTGTTGTACAAGCAGCAGACCTGGGATTTAAGTGGTATACTTCACCCCAAAGTATGCTGTTGTACAAGCAGCAGAGCTGAAATTTAAGTGGTATACGTCACCCCAAAGTATGCTGTTGTACAAGCAGCAGACCTGGGATTTAAGTGGTATACATCAGCCAAAAGTATGATGTCGTACAAGTAGCAGAGCTGGGATTTAAGTGGTATATCTCACTCCAAAGTATGCTGTTGTACAAGCAGCAGTGCTGAGATTTAAGTGGTTTACTTTACCCCAAAGTATAATGTCATACAAGTAGCAGAGCTGGGATTTAAGTGGTATAATCCACCCCAAAGTATGATGTCGTACAAGCAGCAGAGCTGGGATTCAAGTGGTATACTTCACCCCAAAGTATGCTGTTGTACAAGCAGCAGAGCTGGGATTTAAGTGGTATACCCCACCCCAAAGTATGATGTCATACAAGTAGTAGAGCTGGGATTTAAGTGGTATACCTCACCCCAAAGTATGCTGTTGTACAAGCAGCGGAGCTGGGATTTAAGTGGTATACTCCACCCCAAAGTATGATGTGGTACAAGTAGCAAAGCTGGGATTTAAGTAGTATACTTCACCCCAAAGTATGCTGTTGTACAAGCAGCAGAGCTGGGATTAAAGTCATATACTTTACCCCAAAGTATGATGTCGTACAAGCAGCAGAGCTGGGATTTAAGTGGTATACTTCACCCCAAAGTATGCTGTTGTACAAGTAGCAGAGCTGGGATTTAAGTGGTATACTCCACCCCAAAGTATGATGTCGTACAAGCAGCAGAGCTGGGATTTAAGTCGTACATTCACCCCAAAGTATGCTGTTGTACAAATAGCAGAGCTGGGATTTAAGTGGTATACTTCACCCCAAAGTATGCTGTTGTTCAAGCAGCAGAGCTGGGATTTAAGTGGTATACTTCACCCCAAAGTATGCTGTTGTACAAGTAGTAGAGCTGAGATTTAAGTAGTATACTTCACCCCAAAGTATGCTGTTGTACTAGTAGAGCTGATATTTAAGTAGTATAATTCACCCTAAAGTATGATGTCATACAAGTAGTAGAGTTGAGATATAACTGGTATATTTCAACCCAAAGTATGCTGTTGTACAAGCAGCAGACCTGTGATTTAAGTGGTATACTTCACCCCAAGGTATGCTGTTGTACAAGCAGCAGAGCTGAGATTTAAGTGGCATACTTCACCCCAAAGTATGCTGTTGTACAAGCAGCAGAGCTGAGATTTAAGTGGTATACTTTACCCCAAAATATACTGTTGTACAAGCAGCAGACATGGGATTTAAGTGGTATATTTCACCCCAAAGTATGATGTCGTGCAAGTAGCAGAGCTGAGATTTAATTGGTATACCTCACCCCAAAGTATGCTGTTGTACAAGCAGCAGACCTGGGATTTAAGTGGTATACTTCACCCCAAAGTATGATGTCATACAAGTAGCAGTGCTGGGATTTAAGTGGTATAATTCACCCTAACATATGATGTCGTACAAGTAGCAGAGCTGAGATTTAAGTGGTATACTTCACCCCAAAGTATGCTGTTGTACAAGCAGCAGAGCTGGGATTTAATTGGTATACTTTTCCCCAAAGTATGATGTCATACAAGTAGCAGAGCTGAGATTTAAGTGTTATGCTTCACCCCAAAATATGCTGTTGTACAAGTAGCAGAGCTGAGATTTAAGTGGCATACTTCACCCCAAAGTATGCTGTTGTACAAGTAGCAGAGCTGGGATTTAAGTGGTATACTTCACCCCAAAGTATGATGTTGTACAAGCAGCAGAGCTGGGATTTAGGTCTGGGGTAGTATTTAAGTGGCATACTTCACCCAAAGTATGCTGTTGTACAAGTAGCAGAGCTGGGATTTAATTGGTATACTTTTCCCCAAAGTATGATGTCGTACAAGTAGCAGAGCTGAGATTTAAGTGTTATGCTTCACCCCAAAATATGCTGTTGTACAAGTAGCAGAGCTGAGATTTAAGTGGCATACTTCACCCCAAAATATGCTGTTGTACAAGTAGCAGAGCTGAGATTTAAGTGGCATACTTCACCCCAATGTATGCTGTTGTACAAGTAGCAGAGCTGGGATTTAAGTGGTATACTTCACCCCAAAGTATGCTGTTGTACAAGTAGTAGAGCTGATATTTAAGTAGTATAATTCACCCTAAAGTATGATGTCATACAAGTAGTAGAGTTGAGATATAACTGGTATATTTCAACCCAAAGTATGCTGTTGTACAAGCAGCAGACCTGTGATTTAAGTGGTATACTTCACCCCAAGGTATGCTGTTGTACAAGCAGCAGAGCTGAGATTTAAGTGGTATACTTCACCCCAAAGTATGCTGTTGTACAAGTAGCAGAGCTGAGATTTAAGTGGCATACTTTACCCCAAAGTATGCTGTTGTACAAGTAGCAGAGCTGGGATTTAAGTGGTATACTTCACCCCAAAGTATGATGTTGTACAAGCAGCAGAGCTGAGATTTAATTGGTATACCTCACCCCAAAGTATGCTGTTGTACAAGCAGCAGACCTGGGATTTAAGTGGTATACTTCACCCCAAAGTATGATGTCATACAAGTAGCAGTGCTGGGATTTAAGTGGTATAATTCACCCTAACATATGATGTCGTACAAGTAGCAGAGCTGAGATTTAAGTGGTATACTTCACCCCAAAGTATGCTGTTGTACAAGCAGCAGAGCTGGGATTTAATTGGTATACTTTTCCCCAAAGTATGATGTTGTACAAGTAGCAGAGCTGAGATTTAAGTGTTATGCTTCACCCCAAAATATGCTGTTGTACAAGTAGCAGAGCTGAGATTTAAGTGGCATACTTCACCCCAAAGTATGCTGTTGTACAAGTAGCAGAGCTGGGATTTAAGTGGTATACTTCACCCCAAAGTATGATGTTGTACAAGCAGCAGAGCTGGGATTTAGGTCTGGGGTAGTATTATAGACAGTGAATGTTGCCTGTAGTCCTAGCCTTATTATTTTGTAATCTGTCTCTAATGTCAATCTCTGCAATGTTATAATACTGTTATGTTTTAATGCAAATACAATTTTGCATCTTTGGTATTTTTTCACTGGACAAGGATATTAATATCCTGAATCCTTACATCTGGCTGATTTATTTTCTAATGTTAGTCCTTAATAATTGTAGTAATATATGTTTCTGGAAGGAGGAATGCTGATTGCATGAGTCTAAAGATGGAGCTGACAAAATAAGAATGTTGTCATGAGGCATACAAAGGAAACTGAACAAAATCAGAGCCTGAAGCATGCATTTAAAATAACTGCTACCTGACATATTATTGCAGGGGAGATGACTGCAGCTCTTTGAAGTCTTTTGTCCTGAGATTATTACAGCAAATCTGGAGTATCCATATTTATTTTTAGAGGGGAGAGAGAAAGAGTCTTCCAATGCTCATTTGGAGCATTGACTCTGTCAGTACTCTTTATTTGTGTAGAAACACCATTCATTTCTTTTGTTTTTTTTACCAGTTCTAGTCAAAAGCAAAACCTCAGCTCACAGATGAAACAGGCCAGCAACATTAAACTGACCCGAGTATGGACTCAGTACTACTGTGCATTCGGAGAGTCTCTGCCCTGACTCACTGTAATAGAAACACCATTTTACTTCTAGGAAGTGCAGGAACAAACCACTGACTTCACTAGAAATTGCAGGACTATACCGCTGACTTCACTAGGAAGTGCAGGATCATACCGCTGACTTCACTAGAAAGTACAGGATCATACCGTTCACTTCACTGGGAAGTATAGGATCATACCACTGACATTACTAGGAAATGCCGGACCATACCACTGATTTCACTAAAAAGTGCAGGATCATTCCACTGACTTCACTAAAACTAACAAACAATATTATCACTAAAAAGATAAATTAGTAGGAAGTGGCAGCCTTCAAAGGAATCTTGACAATATCACACCTACACGACCCAATGTAGCATGTCTTTAAAACATAAGATAATTATGTAAAAATCTTTTAGGACTTAGGACACATATAAATCCCAATCATTCATAAATATATTATAATAATAGAGCTGTTCTGTTGATGGTACTTCTAGTAGGCAGTTTAAGAAAAAAAATGATTAGGCTTAGGGGCTGGGACAACATACAAGTCTAAATTGTAGAAATTAAATAAAACAGAAATGGTTGTTCATTGGTTCTCTGTCTTATGCTCATTGTTTAGAAACTTGCTTTCCATGACTCTAAATAGGAAAAAATAATTTGGAATGAATGACTGAAAGAAAATAAAGACATGGTTTCTCCTCTCAGTTACTCCTTTCTTTCAATCATCCCTAATTTCTTTATAATGTCATAAGCTCAGTATACCCAATTAATTGTAATCTCTCTTAATTTCCTATAAATTGTTTTCTAAATTTCCTTAAATTATTTGAAAGTATAGGAATCTACTCTACATGGGTGATGGTTTTTAGATAGATCTCTATATACTGATGCTTGTCTCCCATATTTACTACTAGCATCAATCCAAATTTGTTTTTCACCTCTGTTAATAATATTTGCTCACTGCTTTGGTTGTCTGCGGGACATTTACCTTATTTGATTACTTCATGTTTGTGAATCAGTTCTATTTTAATTTTTGTGACTTTATTTGCCAGGATGTGCCTGCAAATGATCTGCTGTAAATAGTTTATTACCTCAGCAGACCAACTTAAATAAAATAAAAAATAAACCACACATACACACACACACACACACACGCACACACGCACACACGCACACACACACACACACACACACACACACACACACACACACACACACACACACACACACACACACACACACACACACACATTATGTTACCTCCTTCATACCAAGGATAACAAGGTGATCAAAAGATTACAGAATGTCACTGATTTGGAAAAACTTTTTCAATATTATCATATTGAAATGTTACTGGATTGTTGTTCAGGAATTATCTGAAATGGTTAAAACTGTTCAGTCCAGCAGGCACTGTAGGGCTATACCTCTTACCTCATTTATCACTGGAAAGAATATTTTACAATCCCTCTTCATCAGATTTCCAACCTACTGTATTTATATTACAAAATGTCTCAAATATTCCACAACACTGAAATGTTCTTTTCGGGTTTTATCAGGTGCAAAATAATATAATCTGCAAATAAAGCCAACTTTTCTTGACCACCATATCAAGTATATCTTTGTATTTCTGAGTCTCTTCCTTTACTTGCCAATGGTTCTAAATATAACACGAATAAAGGGAAAAGAGGACACCCATGCCTGGGTTCCTCTGTTCAAACACAGCTTATGCTTCCATTGCTCTACTCATAAAATCCAAGCTTAGTCTGTTGAATGCTTTCTCTGCATCAAGACCCACCAATAACAGAAGTATTTTTTTATATTCTGCTTCCCACTGGATCATTGCTGTTCTATTAATGTTGTCAAATGTTTGCCTCCCCTCCACAAAACCACATTGTCCCATTTCATTTAATTTTGGCATTACCTTTGCCATTCATTTAGCTGTTGTATACTTAAATACTTTATAATCATGGTTTAAATTTTAAATTGGCATATATGAAGCTAGATCAGATGGATCTTTACCATCTTTAGGTATTACAGCCACCACAGCTTTTATTCCAGGATGTTGGTGCCTCCAGTCCTTTTAAAATACTGTTAAACAAAACTTTCCAGATCTTTATCAATTTCTTCCCTCCTGGCTTCCAAGCTTCCATCAGAATATCATCTATTCCTGAAGACTTTCTAGCAGATTGCTTATACATCACCATTTATATCTTATCTCATTTTACCTTAACTGTTAGTTGTTGTCTCATCCACCTCTAGCCTTGACATATTTAATTATTCAACAAATATATCTATTTGTGCTTTTTCTTGATTTCCCTACTTATTTGCTTTATACAAATGTTCATATAATTTCCAAAATACTAATAATATACTTGCAGGATCTCTGGTTATTTTCTTGTTATAGTCTCCCTAGGTTTGGCAACAACCCCTTCTAATTGCAGTTGCCTAAGTCATTGTGCCAAGAGATTTTGTGCTCTGGAGTTATTATCAAAAACAGTCGCTTAACAGCAATCTTTCTAAACTTGCGCATATTATAAATACTTTAATCTTTGTCAGCCCCTCTAAATAACTCTTATTCTTTTATGTCTACCCTATTTTTAAACTCCACTTTCATTTGATCCCACTCACTAGCTTTAACTCCTGGAGTACTTTCAGTTTCCCTATTAACTCCCTGATAATTTCCACTACCCATTCCTTAAATTCCTCTTTTTACAGGTAGGTGGGAAGTGCCAGTGTCTTATCTTTACTTCATTATCCTGCATTTTTTTTATCTTGATCTGAAATACGTTTTGGATGTGTACCAACACTGAATTAAATGGGCATCCTCATGTAAAATATAATTTCTGTCATGTCTAGTTATTGTATCTTAGGAAATAATATGTACATTCCCTCTACTGAATTCACATCTTTCATACCAAATATTTTCATAATTTTTTTTCATAAATCTACCTGTTGTTATATTTTCCATTCTAGACCCTCAGATACATCTTTATTGCTGCAAACCAAATTCCAATCCCCACCTATAATTAATATTCCTTGCTGAAAGCTTACCATTTCTCCCATTTTTAAATCTCCAAGATAGCAGTGTCAGGTGGAATATAAATACATGCCTTTGTAATCCTCATTCCTTGCCAGTATCCCCTTACTATTACAAATATGCCATTGTTGTCTTTTTTCTTCTCTTGTCACTATTTGAGCTCCTCTAGCAATTAATATAAGTACTCCTCTTTTCCTTTGTCCTTGATATTCTGCAGAATATCCATACTGAAATAATTTCTTTATCCAATTTGCATGCTCGGTTATTACCAAATGGGTCTCCTGTAGCATTTTTAGTTGCACTCTGCATTTCTTAATGTAATTAAGCATTCTTTCCTTTTTGTATTTACCTCTGAGACCACTCACATTCCAAGATAATATGGAAAGTGTCACCATAATGGTAAGAAGTCATTATTCCCATGTATTATATATGACAGCTTTTTTAAATGTCTATTTCCAGCTTTTATGATACATACACCAATTAACATTTGGCAGGTTAATTCATTATGCAGTTTTTTTCCTTATCATTAACATTGGAACCTATAGGGTACTGCGGTGGTGGTGCTGCGGTAATGTTGTCGCCTCACAGTAAGAAATTGTCCTGTTCGATTCTCAGCTAAAGCGTCTTCTGTGTGGAGACATGCGTGAATGGGCATACCTTCGTTGAAGGTTGTGCATCAGAGCTGGCAACTCGGCATGTAAAAATCTACTGCCAATCATTAGCGGACCGAAGTTCCGCTGTGGTGACCCCTAACCGGGAAAAGCCGAAAGACACAACATTAACATTGGAACCTATGTCACATTTTACAAGACTTTTTGTTTTAATAGAAACCCTCAAACAAACACCCCCAGCATACCCTATAACCTGTTAATTGAATGGAAACAGACATAACTATATATATTTTTAAATAATGAAGTTTAACCCTCCTAATAGGAACTTTTATGCCAAAAAGATAGCTGCTAACACAAGCCCTAATTAACCCGAAATTGATGCCATCCATACTAAGATGCATGTTATTGCCTGGGCTTTTATTTACACTAATTGGTGTCTGTTCTTTTTTATATTTAACCCCCCATGTGAAAACTACTTGCATAATTCAGGATTCATTAACCTTTAGCCTTGAAGAAACCAGTGTTCTGTCTTTGATGCCTGCTTGTTTCCATGGAAAAGTAAGAGAAAAAAGAAAAATGTAGTCCTTTGTTATAGCCTGAAAGACAACCTGAAACATTTTATTGCTAAAGGAAAACTTTTCATTATATTTGGTATTTTCATATTTAATTGTTTTCACTTAAAGTTTGTTATTAGATTAAGCTAAGGGTCTTAATCCAGACATTCACATATGCAAAAGTAAGAAAAAATGTATCAGCTCTATATATATTATGATCTGTGTACATTTATACCCCATCTCCACCTCAACAAGCCAATTTTACAGCCTAGTAACATAAATATGATTTTTGTCTGGCTTTTCCTCTCTTTTTGCACTATAATACCTATATTTCTTAATACCACAAAAAAAAAAGGAAAAAGAAAAAAGAGAATAGTTGGAAGGAAAAATGTATCTTCTTACTTTAATATACTTACTACATACAAGTACAACTAAAAGTAATTTACTAAAATATACAATTTATATTGTGAAAGGTTTCACAGAAATACAGTTAAGAAAATAAAGTTTTATTTACAGTTACCTTTGCCTATCTTATTTCCCTCCTCTCAGAGTCCTTCCAAACATTAATGACATGAAGTGAGGTAAATGCTTTTCAGTTCCTCACAAGTTTAACAAAGTCAGCAAAAGTCCACTCTTTCTACTTATTCTTATTTAGCAGTATTTCACAAATGTGATTGATGATTTACAGTCTAACATTTATTCACTACTTTCTGTGTTGCTGGTGGTCTTCCTTTTCATCTCCATTTCCCAGCTCTAGATTCTGGTTCAGTTCCATGGTACATCTGATTGTTAAGGTCAACTCCTGTGCTTTTCTCTGTCTCTCAAGATTTTTTCTATGAAACAGTGGAAAAGGTTTCACTGGCTAAGTCTCCCTCTCTAGCTCTATCTCTCTCTGTATGCTTTATTATCAGAAGAATGAGAAGCAGAATCCCCTCCTGCTTGATGGGTCATTGCTTGTTTCACAAACATTTGCATTTCCTCCTTATCCTGTTGTGCTTCAAAAATTACTTTGGTCCTCCATGAAAAATACTTTAAAGATAGTAGGATACAGCAGCCCAAATCTTACACCTGCCTCTCGACATTACCTAATTACTGGAAAAATGTGTTTCTCTTCTGCCTGGTGTAATCATTTTCCAAAAATACTCTACTGTCTACAACTTTTAATACTTTGCCCTGTTGCCATAGTTTTGTCAGGATCAGCTATGTCTGCTGGTAGATTTTCACCTCTACTAATATAGGTCTTAGCTGCTTTGTCAAGGCCAGATATGGAGTGTACACAATGCACCCTTTCAATTAACATTTCCTGCTGTGCAATGCCAGTTCAGTTGCTTATTTCTGTTTTCATAAAACTGATACAGCCAAAAATCACAGATTTTCCGTACATGCTTTCTTCTCTAATTCTAGAACAAGCTGGTTGAAACACAAGAAACAAAATATACCAACTGAAACACTAAGTCCAACAGTCCACAGTAGAACAAAGTATTTTTAATCGTAAAACAATTTAGTTAAAACTTGTAACGCTTTTCATCACCCGAAGTATAGTGACTTCCTCAGAAATGCAAGCTAAGTTAGTGCAACACTTTTAAATCACACAACACAGCACAACACATGATAAAATGAATCAATCAGTCAGTTACTTCATTTAAAGAAATAGACATATTAGTGACGATAAATCACATAAATAAAAATCTTGCAGGATGTGACCCAATATAAGCTATTACAAATAATCAAATAAAGAAATCTTTATAAAGTAAGTAAATATTATTTATATAAAAACGCTTACTATTTAAATATTAAGGAGATCAATGTATATATAAAAATCCTTAATTTGAAAACTCCTATTTATATTTAATGTATATATAACAATCCTTAATTTAAAAACTCCTATTTATATTTAAAACAGCTAGTATGAAAAAACAACCTAGTACTAATAAGAGCCCAGTTTTTATCATGTGTTGTGCTGTGTTTTGTGATTTAAAAGTGTTGCACTAACTTAGATTGTATTTCTGAGGAAGTCACTACACTTCGGTTGACGAAAAGCATTACAAGTTTTAATTAAACTGTTTTACGTTTAAAAATACTTTGTTCTACTGTGGACTGTTGGACTTAGTGTTTCAGTTGGTATCTTTTCTTCTTTAATTCTACCACTTTTTGAAAATCACTTTTTGAACATTCTCATACTAAGCCAGCCTTTTCTTCATTTGCACTCCTGATTTTTGCAGTTTTATCAGCTCATTTAAATATCTATTTAAAGGTTCTTCCATTTTTCAAGCTTTTTGCTATTTGAGTCGATATACTCCTTAGGTGTTACATTTTATTTTAATCAGCTCTGAGCACATTTGACTTATTTTTCCTCTAGATTAATGGAAGGCATGTCTTACACCAAAGCTGGAGCTTTAACTGCTTTTTGCTGAACAGCTCTAGGATTTTTCTCAGTCAGTGTTTTCACCTTTTCTTGTTGATTTTCATTGGTCTCTCTTAGTTTCTTCTTTGCAGTCATCCATGCAGTGTACATATGAACCAGTAATTGAATTTTTTACAGGCTGACAATACCACTGGCTGATATTTCTCAGTTTCGGCTTTCAAACTGGAAGAGCTGAAGTTATGTTGTTTATCAGTGTGCAGCCATCTTGGAAGTCACTAAAATAAATCACCCACTGGTAGGCAAATGAAAGAGAACAGGCAATTTCTAGTAAAATCTATAGAAAACCTTGCTTTTTCAACAGTTACCTACACTATTCAAGTGGCCAACCCATTTATATGAAGAAAAATATTCCAAGGGGTCAGATGATTAGAGCTTCTGGGCTAACCCCTGACCAACACAATTTCTAAAAAGCTATTGATGAAATTGCCAAAATATGTTTAGATAGAGGCTATGAATTGAATTTATTAGAACATACTGCTCAGGAAATTAAACACAAAAGACATGAGTTTTACCTCCCATTTTGGAAGGGGGCATGCTCGTAAAAACAGCTAGTGAGAATAGTAAGAAATTTAATAACAGCTTTATTTTATGCATGACTATTGATGACAAGACATAAAAGAAATTGCTGGTCAGAATTGAAGAAATTTTAATGGTAATCCTGATGTATACAGGGGCTGTTGGTACATCTCCTAGTTTTGTGTGTAAGATATATAGGTCTAGTAAAGGAAATCTCCACCCTAGAAATAAAAAACATGTTTCTTTCATTGTATATTTGCCTTCTGAACCATTTTAATGCCTCAAAATCACTTCAAGTGCTTATTTTACAATTTTAATGTGTTTCCCTCAAAATGGCAGTTGATGGGGCTGCCTTGGTAAGGTGATCTTGTTTTCTTGTTCTATTTCCTTCTTCCCAGAATACATTTCAAGTCCTCTTTATATGAGTCATGCTAGACATAAGGAAGTGTTGTTTTCTCATGCCATTAAGATAAAATGGCAGGGTTGTAAAGCACTGTCATCTAAACACATCTTCTGCAACAGAGCTAATTCTATGTTTCCTTGACTGAGCCTCATTTATGTGTCTGTCAAAGCTTGTTCTATGCTATAAATTGTTGTTAGCTACTTCCAGCAAAATAAAATAGGTAAATAGCAGGCTTTTGTAAAAGGATTCTTTTGTAGTTCTAAAAGAATTGGCAGACCTTCCCCATACTCTCATACTTAGTTGTGGAACTCTCACGGCAGTAAATGATCATTGCTATACATTTACAGGTGAAAAGGAGAAGGGCTCAAAAGTCTGATACTTCCAAATGCTTTCAGTGAAAAGTTTTTTTTCTTTCTCTCATGAATGATGCAGAATTAAAATGTGCTTTACTAGTTCCTTAATTATTTATGTCATGCCCCCCCTTTTTTTTCTGTTTTGTATTTATTTTTTTTAGTAAGTAGGAAAATGAACTGGTCCCAGCACCCTTTTCAGCTGTGACTCGGGCTACATTGGCAAAGATACTAACAAGTAATAAATAAACTTAGCAATACAAAGAAGAAAAATACTGACATAAAGACATTGACAAAGACTGCATGTGCAATGCATAGCCAATGTGTGACAGTGAATAAGTAAAACATTAAGTAATATTCACTACAATGTCTCTCTCTCTCCCTCTTTCTCTATCTCTCTCTCTCTCTATATATATATATATATATATATATAGTATGTATGGTATGTGTGTATGTGTGTGTGTGTGTGTGTGTGTGTGTGTGTGTGTGTGTGTGTGTGTGTGTGTGTGTGTGTGTGTGTGTGTGTGTGTGTGTGTGTGTGTGTGTATACAAATGTATGTAGCATGTAGAACACTGTTTGTGGGATGCAATACTGTGTTTAAATGCACACGCCTAACTCTGTGTGTGTGTGTGTGTGTGTGTGTGTGTGTGTGTGTGTGTGTGTGTGTGTGTGTGTGTGTGTGTGTGTGTGTGTGTTTAAACGCAGTTAAGTAATTCTGATTTCTTTTTCTTAATGGTTTTAATGCAAGAGCACATAGTAAACATATGTTAAAGTACTGGAAAATGACAAAGTCCAGAAGTACTCGTTGATAAAAAATAAAAAAATAATAAAACACGATAAAATCCACAGTAAAGCCACAGTAAATCCACAGTAAATCCAAAGGAAATGTTAAAGTACATTCAGCTGTATATTATGGTTACCATCAATGGGCACATTTCCTTTGTGGACTAGAAAATGATCATGCACTCTAGCAATGTAAGGACTGACTCAAAGCCAGTGGGAATCTCTTACCATGGATCTGCATGTACTGGATATACATTCCCCTCTGGGAGGATGTCACGAAAAGCATAAAAGTTTTTTTTATGAACATTATCAGTGCACCTAGTTGATAGGGTTGCCAACTGTCTATCTTTCTGCAATTCTGTCATCTGTGCTGGGGAGGGGTGGCTTGAAAATGTTAAATGTATTAATACTTTACAAGAAACCATATTTTCTGACTTTTGTTTAAATGTCACAGAAATCTTTGATACACCATTTAAGTTATCTTAACATATAAACTATTATAAATAACCAGCATTTAAAGCTTAGCATTCAATACTTGCTGCTTATGTAAATTTGTCTGAAGAGCTGACCACTGCCTTTAAACCTCTGACTGATCTGATTGCTTTGTTTTGTTATGAAAGGGAAGTGTTAAGTTATCTTTCTCTCTGCAATAAAAACAATGGAAAACTGTTCCACAGCTTTTTGTCTTTTTTATAGCAGCTGCTGTGTTCCTGACTTTAGCAGGATTAATTGCCCATCAACGATTGACAGCAATACCTGACAGGGTAAACTACAGATTTAACTATGTCTATGATATGTCATGCAGGTGGAGACAAATTCCTCTGCAAAGTATGTGAGAAGTTAAGCTTAAAAAATATGTTGCGCTTTCCATTCCTTTGATTCCAATGCAAGGAAATAAAAGTTTTAAGAAGTACAAGCAGATTTCTGGTACCTACATAAAACTGGATCCATATTGTATCGAGAAAATAAACCTGAAGATTGAGTTAAACTGTAGGAGTGTAGTTTTCTTTTAAACAGTACCTAGAAAATGATGATACAAAAAAGTTTTACCTTACACTATGAAAAATTATGGCATGCATAAATGTGGATTTTGCAGTGTGTGCAATTTTACTTATGAGGGTCCATCAGTAAACCTTTCACATATGAAAAGAAGTATTAGAATGAATTCCTACTGGGATTGTAACTCAGTGAGATTGGTTTATACCGCCATTTGCCTTCACTGTCAAGCATTTTATATTGGCATGACAACCAGGAAACTGTTCAATAGGATCAAGGAACACTTCTATGCTATCAGGTCTATTGCCCGTTCGATCCTCAGTTAGAGCGTCTTCTGTGTGGCGACATGCGTGAACGGGCATTCCTTCATTGAAGGTTGTGCGTTAGGCCTGGCAAGCCAGCACGTAAAACTCTACTGCCAACCATTAGCGGACTGGAGTTCCGCTGTGGCGACCCCTAACCGGGAAAAAGCCGAAAGACACAAAATAGGCATACTTTGACCTGTTCTTGTTTCAAGAAATTTTATAGGTTCATAGGTTCATACTAGGCTATCTGCCCTAGGGCATTTATAAGCTTAGCCAGAGTGTGTTTGGCTTTCGCCACCCATTTTAAATTAATTTTGCTATGCCCTTTTTCGAGGTTAGTATACTGTGCCTCTGTCTAACAGTGACACAGAAGTGATACCCGGGGTAAACCTATGATCTCCCATCCACTCATCAAGATTCCTCTTGAAGAGAGTCAATGAGGGACTCTGCCTAACCTGGACTGGGATTTTATTCCAGAGTGAAGGGAGCCTCTGGGTTATGAATCTGTCCCTCCAGCATGTCCTATTTATTTCAGTGCTGAGGTTCAAGTCTCTCGAGCGCGTAGCTTGATGGGATTTGGATTTTCTGAGGTGCAGCATGTCCATTAATTCCAGGTTGGACATGGCTTTATACATCAGGCACAGATCGCCTCTGAGCAGGCGGTATGCCACTGAGTAAAGCTGGAGTTTCTTTAACCGGGCAGCATATGGCATCTGTTTGAGCCCTTTGATCCTCTTGGTGAGGTACTTTTGGGGTCTTCCCAGTTGCTGCAGCTGTCTGGTAAGGTACATCCCAAAAGGGGCATTGTACTCAATTATGGGCCTGATGAGGGATGAGTAAAGAGGCACGATGACCTCCCCTGATCTAAATGTGAATCCCTTCATGATTAGGTGGGCTATATAAAATGTTTTTCTAACCACTTTGACCACGTGGTTGACAAATGAGAGATTGCTATCAACTTGGGTCCCCAGGTCCCTAATTACTTCTTCTGTACTTAATGGATTACCACCTATGTGGTAATTTGTGGGCACTTTGTTTTTGCCAAAGGGGATAACTATACACCTTTTGGCATTTAGCTTGAGGCCATGGCTCTGGCACCAGTTGTCTGTTTCTATGAGGCCCTTTTGGAGGATGCTTGTGTTGGCTGGAGAGTTGATTATGGCACCCAGTTTGCAGTCATCTGCGAACTTGGTCAGCCACAGTCCTTCCGTGTTGGCCTGTACCTCTGAGAAATATATACCGAACAAGAGAGGTCCCAGGACTGAGCCTTGTGGGACGTCATTTGTAACTGGTTTGGAGTCTGACATGGCTCCAGCAAGTCTAACCATGTGGGTTCTGTCCTTGAGCCAGTTTGAAACCCATCTAGTGACATAGGGGTTTATATTTAAGCTGGTGAGCTTATCTATAATGCCTGAGTGGGGTATTGTATTGAAGGCTTTTGCGAGGTCCAGGTAGGCTGTGTGGACCACCTTCCCCTCGTCAATGGCCTTGGTGACTGTTTCAAAGAAATCAACCAGGTTTAAGAGGCAGGATCTGCCCTTAACAAAGCCGAACTGGGTAGGATCCAGTGTCTGTAGGTCCCCAATATCTTTATTTATGAGGTCCATGATGATCCTTTCCATAGCTTTGCAGACCAAGCTAGTCAGGCTTATGGGGTGATAGTTTCCAGGATCCGTTGAGGCACCACCTTTGTGGAGAGGGACCACTGTTGCTGTATGCCACTCTTTGGGTACATATCCTGTAGTAAGGCTGAGACTGAACAGTAGTTTTATGTTTGGGTTAAGCTCATCTTGGACTTCATGTAGAACGCAGCCCGGGACACCGTCTGGTCCCATTGATGCTGTGTTTTTTACTTTGGAGAGGGTGGCTCTTACCTGAGCATCTGAGATGTCAGGGGGGCAGCACTCTGCTGGGATAGATATTTACCCTTTTGGTGGGGAGGGGGGGAGAAGTTTGCACTGAACCTGTCAGCTAGGATGTTGGCAATGTCTGTGGGTTTGGTGTATTTTTTGTCATTTTGGACTAATTCTGAGCATATCTGGGAATTCCCACCTAGGTTCCTAACATAACTAAAGAAAGCCTTGTGATTATCCTTAGTGTCCTGTGCAATTTTTCTCTCGAAGCTGGCCTTAGATGATTTTATGAGTGCCCGTAGGTATTTTTGCTAATACTGATCAGAGATGCCTGCCCTTTTTGGGATTTTGCTCTATCATGTAGTAGCTTCCTCCTTCTATTGTATAGTTTGTTTATGGCTGGGGTCCACCAGACAGGATGTCTGCCTTTGGAGGATTGGATCTTGGTTTTATTTGGGATTGCATGATCCATGCATTCCTGAAGGTGTTCATAAAATGCGTTTATAAAGGATTCTGTGGTCTAGGCCATATTTTCCACAGGCCCGGGGGCTTTGAAGGATTCCACCTCGGTTTTGAGGAGTGTGAAATTTGCTTTAGAAAAGTTTGTCACTGTGGTTTTCTGGGCAGGGGGTGGGGTCGGGATGTGAATATCCAGTGAGATTAGTTTATGGTCTGATCTTACCAGTGAGGGATACACTTCTGGTCTGGAGCATAGAGTCCCCATGTTGGTGATGATCAGGTCCAGTATATTTTCCCCTCTTGTGGGAGTGGTAACAAGTTGTTCCATAGCATTTGAGTTTATAAATTCTAGGAATCTTTGGGCTAGGGTGTTGGAGCTAGAGTAATGCTCCCAGTCTATGTCTGGGTAGTTGAAGTCACCCAATATAATGGTGTTTGGAGAGACCTTCATATTTTCCAGTGTTCCCAGGAAGGCCGAGTGGGGTTCCTGGGTTTGGGAGGGTGGTCTGTAGCAGGCTATAAACTGGAAGGCAGTTTTACCCACTGTTAGTTGCACATGGATAGTCTCTGATGCTTCGTGCTGTGCCACCAACCTGGAGGTGTGGGTATCTTTGACGAATATTGATACTCCCCCTCCTTTTGTGGTTCGGTCCAAGTTTTGGGGCCGAAAAGCATGGTATGAGGTATAACCTGGTAGTGCTGGGGTGCTCTCAGGAGCCTTGAACCAGGTTTCTGTTACTGCACAGATATCAATGTTCTCCATGCTAAGGAGAGTTTCGAGTGCATGCATCTTGAGGTTTGGACTTCTGGCGTTGAGTAGCATTACTCTTAGTTTCTTATCCCTTATGATACCTATGGAGGTGGGTTTGTCTTTTGAGCCTTGCCTAAAAAAGGCAATATGGGGATAGCAAGAGCATTTGCCAATATCCAAAGGCCCAGGGGTGACAGGTGCAAGCTATCCCTAGTGAAGCATCGTGGCTTGTCGAGTATGTCATCCCAGGCTGACAGGCATTGGATCCCCTTTGAATGACACCAATACTTAAGCCAATTGTTGAAATTGATCATCTTGTCTTCATATTGTGGCATCATTCTTGGTGTGGGTAACATGCTACTCAAGGTCAGGGTCATACCGGCCTGGGCTACATGCTCAGAGAGCTCCTCTATGTCTCTTTTCATGTAGTCCAGGGAGGTACATCTCAGGTCATTCACACCAGCATGGACAATGACTGAGTCATATTTGTACTTGCCTTGGAGTGACCTGAGTGCTTGTGTTATGTGGCGGATCCTAGCGCCCGACAGGCAGCTCACCGTAATCTTCTCCTTGTTCAGCCTGGTGAGCGGGACGTCAGTGTGCCTGACAATAGAGTCACCTATTACAAGTGTATCAGGTGTGTTGTTTAGCCTTAAGGGCTGTGACTGTTCAGCACACTGGCTTTGTGAGGTATGTGTTGCATGTGTTTTGTTTTCTGGTAGCGGTTGCTTGGGTGTCTGCTTTGGAGGTCTCTGCTGCTTAGGCAGATTTTTATTTAGAGCCTCCAAGTATGTTTTTGTGTGTTTATGTGTTTGGTTTGCTGTCATGGTAGGTCTATGTGGGACTGGAATTGTAGTGAGTGTGGTTTCCTTCTCCTCCTGACTGGTTACACCAGTACTGAGTTGCGAGAGCTTAGCCTCCAGTTTGGCTATATGGTTGCATCTCTCTCATGTGTTGGAATTTGTTAGGAGGAGGAGAGGGTTGTCTGTGTACATGAGGCAGTTGTAACATTGCCTCAAAATTCCCAGATTCACCAGCTGGACCGGAGAGGAGATTGACAACTGACCTTTAGACATGCTAGAATAGTATTGGGAATTCCTTTATAATTGAAAAAAGGGCCAATGGGGAACAAGGTACTCAAGGGGGGTTTGTGAGGGTGTAGTGCTTTTAATTTTTTAGTGCTGACTTAGTGAGCAAGTACCAGGTAACTTAAATGCAATGTGTTACAGGTAACTTAAATCCAAAAACGACAAACAGTAACTTTCTTTCAAGTGAAACAAGGAAATAAGTACAGTAAGCAATGCAGATATCACTAAGGATCCACAGAAGCACTGAAAAGCCGCGTTTTAGGTGGAATTAGCCTTTCAGGGAAATAACAAGCAAACAAACAACAAGCATACAAACAAAGTTAGATTCAGCAGGCCTGGATCTAGTCTATGCTACAGCAAACAAGGTGTACCAATTTCATTAAGAAACAGTTAAAATATGCAGGCACTATAAGCCTTTAACCAGAAATTCCCAGCTCAGAAGGGCAGAGTCCAGCCTCTCCTCCCACAAGAGTGCAGACCACGAACCTTCTTAATGTAAAATAACTGGCCTGAAGCCCAAGTGCTTAAAGCAGAACTAATACACTTTTAGAATAACAGACACTGAGCCCTCAATCAGCAGTTCCCAACTTAGAAGGATGTAAGCTACCTGTCCTGCCACCACAGTGCAGGCCACAAAACTTTCTAATGTAAAACAACTGGTCTGAAGCCCAAGTGCTTAATCCAAAAGACTTAGAATGATAGCTACACTTTAATCAAGTTACTACCAAACAGTAATAAATACAATTGAATACTTTAAAGAATGCCTGGATTAGTGCTCAAGTTATACAAAGCTAGATTCAGCAGGCCTGGATCTAGTCTATGTTACAGCAAACAAGGCGCACCAACTTCAGTAAGAAGCAGTTCAAATATGCAGCCACTATAAGCCTTTAATTTTTCTGTGTTAGACCACATTGCTGAGAACTATGGTGGTGGTGATTTTAACAAAACAGTTGCTAATAAAAAGAAACTTTATGGCAATTAAGAATGCAATCTGTTAAATATCCTGGACTTGATGCTATATGTATTAAATGTTTTTTTTTTTTGTAAATGTAATGCTTTCTTTAAACAAATGCTGGCTTTCTAATATGAATTAATTTGCTAAGAAGACTGTTATTGTTTAAATGTTGTATATAAACTGACATTTTTAAGTATGGTTTATGCTGAAGAAGTCATTCTGGAGAAAAGCACTAAAATAAAACCAGGTATGTTTTTAATCATCTGTTCTCTTTCATTTGCCTACCAGTGGATGATTTTTATTTTTCAGTGTTTTTTATTATTTATCCTTTGGGTTGTTGCTGTGCTTCTTGAAAGTCAATCAACATCAATTCTGGTATCTATGTAGCACTTCAACTGGTCTGTGGACTTTTATAGAAGAGATCCTTCTATCTATGGATGCAGGTCTGTTTATAGGAGCCATACTCACTGATCTTACAAGAGCATTTAACCTAGTTGACCATTCTATTCTAAGATACATATGTATTAGCTTAGTAAACCCCAACTCTGACTATGAAGTCATCACTTCACTCCAACACCTCACTTTCTACACTTCTTCATAATGAAGTTTCTTAGTGGTTAATACTTACTGTTACCCTTTGATCTTCCTCACCCTCATCTTCTACTGTACCCTGATAACTTCTCTGTATTCTATTCTATTCCAGTCAATCCCTATCACTTCGAAAAAATTACCTAGCAGATTTCCTGCCCTTCATTGAATGAGTTAACAGCAAACACCTACTGCTAAATTCTACCAAAATTAAAACTATACTCTTTGGCACTACCAAGAAATTTACAAAAATTTCCAAGTTACTTCAAGTCTTAGATCATAAGTCTACTATAATAGGCAAAATTAATGCCTTCAGATACCTAAGCTCTTGGCTCATCCCCTAAATAGTGATCATAAAAAGATACAGTCGTTCATGTTTTGGGCCAAAAAAAATCCCCTTTTCTTTCTTTCTTTCTTTCTTTCTTTCTTTCTTTCTTTCTTTCTTTCACTATCTGAAACACCCTGCTTTTGCAACAAGAATATGCACTCCGATTACATCTGACACTAAAAGATACACTTCAGAAATTCAGCCCATCTCTAGTAATATTTGCTGTTTTATCACTCTTTCCCCTTCTTATAATCATCACTGTGCAGCCCTTGAAAAAGCCAAATGGTTACTATTGAAACAACTTGCTACTATGGCCTCATTGAGCTTAAAGCACCTAAGACAAAATACTCCTTACAATCACAGGAATCCCCACCACTCTGGATCCCTCATTCAGAACCCCAGATCCAGACACCATGGTACTAACCATTGTTTCTCCATTCTTGTCCCTAGGCTCTGGAATCTCTCCCACCATACCTGAAAGATACTACTTCCTACCCAATTACAAATACAGCCACTTTTTTTAAAAATTAAGCACAGCTCAAGTACCCTAACACAGGTCATGCTACCTAAGCCCCTTCATCTTCCTTCACTCAACTCCTCCCTTTTCTTCTTTTTTTTCTCCTTTTTTCTTCAGTGCTAAGAATTGTTGAAGTACCCATTGCTGTCAAGGTTAATGGTTTGCACCCTGTTACAGTGCTGTAAATATTCGGGTCTATATTATATAGTCAAAGTTTAATAACTTCGAACACAGAATGTTCGAACCATCCTGTTTGAAGTTAAAAAGCTTTGACTATGAATAAAAAAAAAAAAAAAAAAAAGAAAAAATAAACTGTTGTAAGCAGGGAGCAAGCCCCCTAAACCCCCCATGTGGGGCTGTGCAAAATGGAAACCTCCCCTTATGGAGATTTCCATTGAAATGCTTGAACTTCTGCAAATTCGAACTTATGGTCTCGACCATATGAGGTTCGAATTTGCAGAAGTTCAACTATCTGATAGGAACCCAAATATTTTATATTACATTCTCTCACAAATGGATTTTGTAAATATTTGCATTTCTATTGATTGTTTTTAAATACTGTTAGCTTAGGGACTTCCATTTTAAAGTAGTTATTAGACATTAGACAGGCTAAAGGGTAAAATAAATTGTGTTTCATTTATGCATAAAAGACAGTTAAGCAGAAAGGAAAATAACCTTGCTGGCCAAGCATGGAAGACAGTTTATTAAAAAGAAGATAAGCATAACGTGTGCAGACAGAAAGCTCTTTTCTCAAGGGAAAAGATACAATCTTGTCAGCTGCAGAATGTTCCTTAATGGAATGTTCAAATAAGTACATACAAAGCCTGAGACCAAAGTTAAAAAAAAAGTAAATAAGGAAATTTACTGGACTGAAGCAATAAAATATGTTGCGTTCAGGATAGCAGTTCAGTTAAGGTTAGTAAGTTCAGTCGACCTGTTGCTTCAGAGAAGATGTCAAACACTCGAGCCTGAGTACAGAAAACAGGTTATCTAAAGACTATGGCAGTTAACGTTGTTCAGGACATCAGAATATGACGTGCAGCAACTTGAATTGTTTATCAGTACTGTTAATGAAGACAGTATTCGGATATTGTGAACATCTAATAAAACCTTACTAAATGAACTACAGTGTCTGGAGAATTCATTCTGAAAAGTGCACAAGACTTAGTCCATAAAGGAGTGACTGGCACCCGTTCAGCACAAACGTGGATAATTAAGACTTTCATTTCTCAGTCTCGTTGCATACAGTGTTTTCAGCTAATTACAGTGCAATACAGTTTTATCAATTCTTACAAATACCTTTATTAAATTATCAGTTAAGACATGGGCCCCTTTTGGAATGTACCTCACAAGACAGCTGCAGCAGCTGGAAAGGTCACAGAAGTACCTCACAAAGATGATTACTGGCCTCAAACAGATGCCCTACACTGACCATCTCAAAAAAACTCCAGCTTTGCTCTGTAGCATATTGCCTACTTCGAGGAGATCTCTGCCTATCATATAAAGCTATGTCAAACCCAGAGCTGTTGCACATGGTAAACCTAAAGAAATTACAATCCCTCTGAGCTACACATTCTAGGGACCTAAACCTTGTCACCACAATAAATAGGACATGCTGGAGGGATAGATTCCTGTCCCAGAGACTTCCCATACTCTGGAACAAGCTACCCATCTATGTAAAACAAAGATCCTCATTAGCACTCCAAGAAAAATCTTGATGAGTTGATGGGAAATAGGAAATACACCCCAGGGATTACTTCTGTGGCTTTGCTTGACAGCAGCACAGGAAAATAACTTTCTTGGGTGGCATAAGCCAGGGAACCTTGTTGGCTAGGCATACTTAGGCCCTTGGGCCGATAGCCTAGTACCTACCTATGAACCTATTTTACCACAATGAATGATAGAAAAATGTAAGAAAAGAAATGCAGTAGGATGGAATCATTATTAGGCAAATAGTTATGGTGTGATTTTTGAAGGACAACATATTTCATCAGCTAATGAGAAAATACCTTTAGAACAGTGATTAGATTCTGTTCCAATGCTGCATGACATTTTTAGAGAAAAGGAACAAAATATTTCATTCTTTTAGAATATTTGGACATTTGTTACTCAACATGTTTCTTTGCAAGGCACAACTGTCCAAAGCAATGCTGTGCTGTAAAATGAGGGGAAAATCTGTAGGATTATAAAAGCACACCTACATCAACACAAACACACACGCATGCACACTAACAAGCAACACTAATAACAGACCATATGAAAAATACTTGCCAGTGGAGGGAAAAAGATTTGTAGCAACAAGCATGAAAATACTACTGCCTAGGCTTGAACACTTATTAGACACAGTTTTACAAAAACAAGCACATAGTAAAGTAGTTGTCACTTCACTGCTAAAGAGGTAAATGCAATATATAAATCTGCACTTTCATATACCATTTTTTACATTGCAGGTGTCCCTTGTTTATTATTAATACTGTTTACATTTGCTGATAAAACATAATAGTTTCCATTTTCCTTCCTTTTTCTCAAATGTTCTATTTAGAATTTCACCCTTTTCCTATCCCTTAAACTTCCTCTGACTGAAATACCATTTAGATCCATCCATTCATTCATTCATCCATCCATCCATCCATCCATCCATCCATCCATCCATCCATCCATCCATCCATCCATCCATAACCCCTTTATCCCACTTTTGCACATCATGGGGTCAGGGTATTACTTCAACATTTTAAATCACCTTTAAATCTTGAGCCTCAGTGAGTTCTATCCTATGCATTCTTTTTTTCAGTTTAAAAAACATTCCTCCTCTCTTAGCCATTCTTCATCATTATATTTTTCCAAAAAAAAAATCTGTGGAGGGTACCTGTACCTGATTTCTCAGATTAAATTCCCTAAGCTAGATATTCTAATAGCTTTAATATGTTCTGCAAAGTAATGCAGTGTTCTGTCTCATTTCGGCATCTTTTCTTCTTTCCAAGTGTTCTAAGCAATGCCAAGCAGTCCTCCGGGATGCCTTCATTACAGGAGTTTAAATAGGGTAATCCTATCTGAAACTTGTGGTAACTCTCACTGCAAAGAATAAGTAGGATAGCAACAGGACCCAACTTTTATAATTAACACTGATTAACTGCAGTAAGACTATTCCTCAGCATGTGGTTCAGTGTTTTGTTAAATCTTTCTAGAAATCCATAATCATATAGGTAGTAGGCTGACATCTGTTTGACTTCAAAACACCAACTTTATTGATGTAGTATTCTTAATATTAAGGAAATGCACTGATTAGTAATTATCATTTTAGGGACTGACCACAGTGGAGAATGTTAGTATCAATTATCTGCCAATAGCCTTAGCATTAAACTAGTATTACAGCATTGTTTCTGGAAATTTGGTAGCATAGTCTAATATGACTAGCCCGTGTTGATATCCATAGTTGATCTCCAATTTCTTTCATTTCTTTACTTACACCACACAAAATATGATCTTTTAACTCAAAAAAGAGGTGTACAAATTAATAGGAACGTCTTAGTCAATGTCTTTCTCCACATCTTTAGTTATTTTATTTCTTGAATTACTTAAAGTATCATCTTCTTATTGTGCCTTATTAAAGCTTATGTAGCTCACTTGTAAGTTTGCTAACTCTAAGTTACTTTCTTCAGTTACCAGCCTTGAGGTGAAGTTGTTGTTTTTCCCTCTAAAACAATGGCATAGCAGTGTCTTCATTATCTTCCCTGACAGAGGCTAGTTCTACAGGTGCCTTCTGTTTTCTTGTTTGTGCAGGCCTCTTCAATGATCTTTTTCTACTTTCAGGGTGCTCTCCTTCTAACACAGTGTGATTAGGTACTACCTCCTCTCACTTTCTTTTCCTTCTTGGTGTTGCTTCCCCACTACAAAGGGTATGTTGTTGTTGTCTTTTGGCTTTTCCCGGTTAGGGGTCGCCACAGCGGAACTCCGGTCCGCTAATGATTGGCAGTAGATTTTGATGCACGCCGAGGGTATGGCAATACAAAATCTGTCATCAGTTTTACTTTTTTTTTCTTGGTTTACACATTATTGTTGCTTACAGTCCACCTGCACACTTCACATCTGTACACTTTAACAGGAATAGGTAGAGAACTATGCATTCTCCTGCTTTTATATCACTTTCTGTACTCACTTTATTCCATGGGTTCTTCACTCAAATACCTCTCTTTCTCTGTTTCTCTCTCTGTATCTGTACTGACATGGCTTATAAATGTCTGTATATTTTTTTGTCGTGAACTGATTTTACTTCACAGTTTCATATCAATTAATATTCAGTCCCTCTACTAACATCTCTTGCAGTTTAGAAATGATACTGTTATACCTTTGGGGTATGCTAGTAATAACAATCTGGATCCTTTTTGCTTTCTAACCATAACAAAATTCTGGCTATTTCTATAGATTCTATGCCAACTCCCTTCCTCTGCTTTTGTTTCAAAATCTTTACACAAGTGTCACTACATTGCTGTCCACACAATTGCTGCACTGAATGGGTGTATCAGGCAGCTGTTTTGCCTCTTTCTTATTATGTATATCAGCTTGCTGCATTGTGTCTATGGATTTTCCATCATTTCACACTTTCCACAGTGCTTTAAAATGGGTAAAATCTTTCCCTAACATTACGTCATGACTTATCCAAGGGTTAAAGCCATGGAATACGAATGTTTCCCTAGAACCGTTTTAATTTCTAAGTATGTAAGAGGAAACTCTTCAATGTCTAAATACAAATCAACTCCACTTTTTTATTGTTACTGATCTTATGCTTACACACCGGGGTCCTTCAACAAAAAAAAAACATATTTTTAGAATCTAGCAGAGCTTTAGCCTCCCTTCCTTCTAAAATTACAGTACATTTCACTGGCTGACTCACAACACAGTGGCATAAAACACTTTTATTGTAGCTGTAGTCTTATACTCCATTGGAACAAAGTCATTTAA
The DNA here is from genome assembly GCF_019279795.1 of Protopterus annectens. Classification (NCBI taxonomy): domain Eukaryota; kingdom Metazoa; phylum Chordata; order Ceratodontiformes; family Protopteridae; genus Protopterus; species Protopterus annectens. The sequence goes on from NC_056738.1 coordinate 478,646,944, forward strand.
TGCAAACATTTCTGTTTTCATATTTCTAGCCACAGCTTTCACTTCAATTTTATTAGTACAGAACTTAGCAATGTGACCCCTCCATGCACACACAGACTTGTGCAACTAAATAAAAAATTACTTGCTTTTTAATTTGTGGAACAAAGTGCATTTCATACTGCAGTTTTAGCCAACTATATCAGCAATTCAGTGTTAAACATTTTATCATTAATTATTAACTTTTGTACTGAAGTTACTAGTTTATCAGAGTTATTGGGATCACCTTACAATACCTATTGTCATATTTTACTAAGCAAAGCTCCTTTAAAACCGTCTACTGCTCAGACCTCCAGCATTTTCAATTTATTTTTTCCATCAGGTCCAAGCAAATGCTTTAAGATATGCTTTACATTCATCCACTTTACATGTCCAGTTATAAAATATTATTAATTGCACTTCATGAGCTACACCATCCCTAACTAAAAGTCCTTTCTTTAGTTTACCACAGTCCATGTAATCACTTCTTACCACATGCATGTACATTTTCAATCTCTTTTCTGTCAACTGGGATGACAGGATGTTTGACCACTCATCTCAGTTCTAGTTTTCTATGGTGGCATAACACTAAAATGCTACTAAGTAGGAGTCCTGGTCATCTACCCTGGTTAGTTTCTTCATAGGTGGTACAGTGTTAGATTTGTCAGCTACACTAGACAGCACAATTAGCTATTGCTGTAGATGTACTATCTTTTAATCATTTCCATCCTTTGATTTGATAAGTTGCTATAATGGCTCTTCAACAGTTGGAGTCTTCAGGAAACCATACCATCCATCAATTACAGTACTATAGGGAATTAATAGCCCAATATGGCTTGCACTACCAGTGTAAGTCCAAAGAGAAACTGGTGGCATGACATATATAAAAACAATGGTTTATTCAGTAATTCCGCATAGTAAAGCAAAACAGCTGCCTCTTGACTACCAGTCTGAAGGAAATAAAAATAATTGTCCTCTTGGTTTCTTGTTTGAAACAAAAAACAAACAAACAACAAATAAATAAACAAGCACAGCACCTTCAGTTACTATCACTGTGTTCACTCCTCACAGCCATCTAAGGTAGAGGCTTTTTTAAATACAAGGATATCCAAAGCTGCAAGACTCTCCCAGGCCCAATTTCCAACTTTGTAACAAACAATTCAACAAAGTATACTTCACAGGTTAGCATCAAATGTGCTCTTCCACTCTTCTTTTCCAATGCCTTCCTTCATATGATCCTTCAGGTGAAGAAGTAACTTCCCGCTTAACTGCTTTCCAACAACCTCCTTTTAGATATATATATATATATATATATATATATATATATATATATATATATATATATATATATATATATATATATATATGTATATATATACACCATTAGTTGGCAATTAATACCTTGTTATCTATCTATTGCAAGAATATTCCATGCTCTATGCTGCAGTAAAGTTAACGGCACTTTTTCCATATTCAGTATAAATTTTCAAGCCATACTATACATTATATAATCATATGTTATGATTCATATATAAATACATGTGCGCACACACAGACACACACACACACACACACACACACACACACACACACACACACACACACACACACACACACACACAATTTTATGTCAGTTTCTATTTAAATGTGCTGTTCTTCATTTTCCATGTGCTTGACAATGACAAAACATTTGTTAACTTTTTTTAACTTCATCGCCATTCATCACAAATGTTTCAGAGATGAGAAATCAGATCTGCATCTTAAAGTGACAGAGCAAAGGTAATCTCTTCTCTATGTTCAGTAAAACTGAGCCTCTTGTTCTGCTGCTTCTTTCCTAAGTCAGAGAGGTCCCATGTTCATGTGAAGCAGTTCCAAACTATGGATCCATGGATCAAAATCAAAGCAGCAGTAGTCACTCCAAATTAATTAAGATTGCAATTTTGACAACTGTGATAACTGAAAAAATAAATAAAATAAAGAGGGGTGAGTTAGCACCCTCTACACCTCTGTTTGGGTCTATATTACAACGTCAAACTAAAACAAGTTTGAACATTGTAATATCGAATCCTAAAGTCTGAAAGTTGAAAATAGAGAAGCCACGGGCCACTGACTTTTTTTCCCAGGGCAAAAAATTGGTGGGCAGTTTGCGGGGCTTTGTTATTTCCTCTACTGTGGTGCGATCTCGGAGTTGGTATATTTAAGTAGGGGGGTGTGGGAGTCATAGCTCCCCACATTGGGGGGGTGTAAGGGGTAAAGCCCCCCACTTTAGTTTAAGGTTATTTATTTATTTTTTTGTCACGGAACAGTGATTTTTTTTCCCCTGGGAAAAAATCACTGTTCTTTGTTTTCAGTTGTGTTGGGTTTCAGACCTTAGGGTTCGATATTACAACGATCAAACTTTTGTAAGTTCGATGTTGTGATATAGATCCCCTCTGCTTCCCTAAATTTGCCCAAGCTTGGGGATAATGGGAGAATTCCTCAAGTCCAAAGTTCAGTGATTCTGGAGCCCATATTAAAGAAAGATTCAGTGAATCAAAACTCAATAATTTTGCATTGATCTAGGAAGACTCAATGAAAAATACAGCGGTTAAAGTCTGTCAGAAAAATATGTATTGATGTGTGTATGCTTAATGCTAATTAGAAACTAAATAAGTTAACACGTTTTTCATTCTATTTTATATGCACTGTTTTATATACAGTTGAGTTTCATATGAGACTGAAAAGATGCTTTTTGAAACTGCATTGTGCGTTCTGAAACTTGCAAGATGCCCTCTGACCTAGTAATTGCTAGCACAGCAATATTCATGTTTATGCCTTTTGGAAATGTACTTGAGAAGCAGGTGATTATCTGCTAGGTCAGGAAGAAATGAATGAACAGTGCTATATTCTGTAAATGTAATGATTTTAAACAATCAGCTCTGTTCGAAGTATGAGAACATACACAGCTGCAGAAGTTAGAGATAACATAGACAAATGACTGTTAGAGAAATAAACTGCAATCTATACTTGCTTTGTGCTAGAATTAGCCATATTACCTTAAACGGTAACATTACATATATCTAACCGGTGGTAGCCAAGGCCACGTTGTTTTTCTTAGGAAGTTTTTCATAAAAATTGATGGTACCAGCAGAATATTGTAAAAACAATTACTACAAAATGATGATGACAAAACTTGTGATTCACTACATCATCTTGGTAGGCAATGTCTTATTAGAAGAGGTATAAGAATACCTGCATTTCCTGATTATAGTTAGACAAACTCTGTATTAGCACGTTTTTGTCTCCTTGCTGGAAGATTAAAGTGCCTTAACCTGAACCTACCATGTTTTGATCATTTTTAAAGTATATTTTTCCTTTGACAGTTTTGGTCCTTTGGACCAGAAAGTATCTCTCACTCTAGGCCAAGGTCAGAATTGGGCCTGGTGGCATGTACCCGTACGGAGAAGTGGCCACATCGGCTCTTCTGTTTTGAAAGACCTCCGACTGAATTGTCGTTCGAAAGAGGCCAGCCACTGTTTCTGATCTGGAATTGGAGGTCGAGTCAACGTTCCTGTGTATCAACACACGGAGGGTCAGGTAAGGAAGAATTTACCTTTTTTCTGTTTTAGATCAGGGACTTCTTACAGTATTGTTTTGTCAGGGAGATTTGCATGTGCAGATCAGGGACAAAAAGACTGCTGTCTTGTCATAGATCAGGGAAACAGAATAGGTAGGCAGTTATTCTAGATAAACTATGAAAAGATGTAAAATCATGGTACCACATGACAAGAAGGGTTACGTAACAATTTTTTTACTTAGCTAAAGCAACATGGGAAATCAGTGCACAAAATGTTCCCGAGACCCGCCCCTAACCGAAGACGCGAAATATATGCAATTACAGCGTGCCGATAATGGTAAGTATTATACAAAATGGGTTGATAAATACAAATTTGATGGTAATTTAGATAAACCTTCACTTATTAAACTAGTTAGACAACTTAAAACAGATGCGAAAGGTCAGCTAAAAAGGCAACGACAATTAGGAGTCCCTCGGGCACACAGGTGGCTTGAGGAAGCAAACCGCAGGGAACAAGAGATTAAAAATTCAAAAGCAATGTTCTTAGATAAAGAAGATAATAACTTGGTAATAGCAACAGCCCCTCCTCCGCCCCCTCCGCTTTCCTTACCAGAATATGAAGCGAGTGGACAAGCTGATCCACCTCCGCTATACCCAGTTGTTCCTACAAAATCAAAACCATTTGTCAGAGATCCTATCGAGACCAGGTCTTGAACACGCAACTTGAGAGGGGATATTGAATTGTATGAAATGAATAAAAATTCATGAGCTATGAGTGAAGAAGAGATATGTCCACTCATAGAAGTACCAAATCCGCAGGCAGGACAGGATCCAACTCTTCTAGTATATAGACCGTGGACACCGGAAGACATCCGGAAAGCCACAGAGGGAATTCCCCATCCAAAAGTTAATTTTAGAAAATTCTTACAATCATAGGTCCAGATTGGCACATGATCAGTGGCAACTGGAATCCCCGTGATGCAGAGCTTAGACCACTCCCACATAGTAACGCAGAACTGGACAACAGAGTCAAAGGTCTGACAGATCGAATCTCTGAAAAATGGAAGCCTAGGGCTGATTGGACTTGCATTAATCAATGCATACAACAAGAAGGTGAAACTGTTGATAGATATTATGCCAGATTATTAGAATGTTTTAATAACCATTGTGGAATGCAGGTACCTGAAGATCAAACACATGATTCCCCATATGAGCAACAGCTAAAGAATGTATTTTTAAAAGGCAGTGTTGCGCCCATTAGCAGCTTTATTACAAAGCACATGGTAGATCATCGTACAAGTAGATTACAGTCATTACTTGAATATGCAAGACATGCCAAAAAGCATTTTAAAAGCAAAAAGAAAAAGAAATCTCAAGTATTTGCAGTAGAAGACAGATCAGAAGTCTTTGTAGTACAAACTGGGAAGAAGGGCAAGAAAAATACCCAGGGAAACAAACAATCTGATAAGCGGTCAGAAGACTTTGAAGAAAGAAAGAAAAGGGGTGAATGTTTCAAATGCGGGAAAAAGGGACATTTAGCAAGGGATTGCAGGCAAAATAAAAAGGTAACCATGGAAGACAAGGAGGGTGAGGAATGACTATATGATAGTCAAGAATCACTAGATAGGAATAAACAAGAAAAGACAAATGCAAATGTGATAGAAAGGGTAGAGGATGTGACATAAGAAATAGAGGATGTACATGAATTCATAGATAATGAAGAAAATTAAATTTTGGACTTAGCATTATTAAGCTTAGAGTTCTACTTGGCAGACACAAAACTGGAAGTTACGCTTCTGGTAGAGGGGAGGGAAGTCAAATTCCTGTGTGACTCAGGGGCTTCACGGACCCTGATACATCCTTCCAAACTACCAGAAAATTCAGAATCACTGGACTACATATTAGTGAAAGCAGCTAATGGGCAGCTGTATCGGGAGCCACTCTCCCACAACATAGCGATAACTGACCGAGTTTCAGGGATGACCCAGAAAAGCAAAATTGTTGTTTCTGCAAAATGCCCAGTGAATCTCTTGGGCAGAGACCTAATGCAGGTATTTGGCATAGCCGTAGTTCCAACTATGCAGGGTATGGAGGCACAGCAACAAATGGATACTTTTGTAGTGCGACCGGAGGGTAAAATATTTTATTGGTACAGCCAGGACTTAGTTACGACTGGTCCAGGGGCAGTAACCGAAGAACTGATGAATGTAGCCATCAGTAAATCCCCCTCCCTTGACACTGATAAACAGCATTTGTTGCATTGCACTCTATATTACTATAACTGGCCAGGACCTGATAAAAAATATGAGCAAGAACTGTTTAGAAACCATGCTAATAGGTTAGTATTATGAAATTTGTACTGGGACACAGAAGGAAATAGTGTAGTAAGCTGTTCATTGCCCCAGGAATTCCTAGCACTTTACAAATCTAATCGATTACCACATGTAAGTTTAACTAAAAATAAAAATTTGAAGTGGACAGACCTAGGAGAAAAAGTCACAAGGTGGGAAAAGTTGACAGAGTTAGAACTCTCTGAACAAGGAGTACAAAAGCAGAAATAAAATTGGATAACACAGACACACCCAGTTGTGCACTCACAGGCAAGTGAGGATAGCTGAGTAGCACTCTTACTAGAGGAAGAGGAAAAAGCCTTACGAGACATACCAGAGACTCTCTGGTCAACAGTGAAATCAGATGTAGGACTTATTCGTACAGCAGGACCAGTTACTATCACGCCAAAATCAGCATTTAGACCTCAAAAGAGACAGTATCCCTTATGAAAGGACGCAGAAATAGGGATTAAACCTATAATAGCAGCCTTACTTAAGGAAGGAGTCTTGATAAAATCTCCTGATTCACCATGTAATACACCCTTATTTCCTGTTAGGAAAGCAAACAGAGAATGGCATATGGTCCAAGATTTACAAGCTGTAAATGATGCAGTTATACCCAGGGCACCTATGGTACCAGATCCACACACCTTATTGAATGATTTGAAACCTCAGCAGAAGTATTTTTCTGTGGTAGATATTAGCAATGCATTTTTCTCAATACTGATACACCCTGACAGCCAATATTGGTTTGCATTTACATTTCAGGGGAAACGGTATACATATATGAGACTACCACAGGGATATTGTGAAAGTCCAACAATATTCACACAAGAAATGGCAAGTAACCTGGCGGGATTTATCCCACCGAAAGGCAGTCAGATTTTACTTTATGTAGATGACATTCTGCTGGCAGCCCCCACCCAGGAAGAATGCAGAGAGGATACCATAGCATTATTACAATTTTTAGCCACTCAAGAACACAAAGTAAACAAAAACAAACTGCAACTTTGGAAAAAACAGGTCAAATACCTGGGATATGTAATATCCAAAGAAGGCAGAATATTAGATGAGGACAGAAAAACAGCAATATTACAAGCACCTAAACCAACTGCCAAGAAGGAAATGATGTCCTTCCTGGGTACTACTAACTTTTGTCAGAGTTGGATTCCAAACTAAAAGCCGATGGCAGCACAAGATTTATTACAGTGGACACCAGAAGCAGAATCAGCTTTCTGTAAACTGAAACAACTGATAGCTTCTTCCTTAGTTTTAGGATTACCAAACTATCATAAGCGATTTTTCCAAACTGTAGACTGTAAACAAAGTTATATGACATCAGTGTTAACACAACAGCATGGGGACAGACAACGCCCCATAGCTTACTATTCATCACAGCTAGACCCAGTGGCGCGATCCTTGCCCCACTGTGTACAAGCAGTAGTCGCAGCTGCAATGGCAGTGCAGGCTTCAGCCTCAGTAGTATTGTTCCACCCTCTCACATTGAGAGTGCCTCATGCAGTCGCGATTATTTTACTGCAAGAAAAAGTAGCATATCTTTCTCCTGCTAGACATCTTTCCTGTATGACTATACTGTTGAGCCAACCTCATATGACAATTGAACAATGCACAACTTTGAATGTGTCAACCTTGCTCCCAACCCCTGCAGATGGCAAACCACACTGCTGCCTGCAGGAGATTGAGCAGAAGACATTACCTCAAAAAGATCTCACAGATGTTCCCTTGGATGATGCCGAGATGACATACTATGTGGATGGCTCATGCAGGAGGGGTCCTCCAGGACAAAATCTAGTGGGGTATGCAGTAGTTTCTGATACCGAGATTTTAAAAGCAAAGTCTTTACCACACAACATATCTGCACAAGCAGCAGAATTGATTGCTTTGACAAGGGCATGTACCTTGGCAAAAGGTAAAAAAGTGAACATTTTTACTGACAGTCAGTATGCTTTTTCTACTGTACATGTTTTTGCGCAGCAGTGAAAAAATAGAGGAATGATAACATCTACTGGTAAACCAATTAACCATGCGCAATTCATTTTAGACTTGTTAGACTCTATTCAGTTACCTCAAAAAGTAGCTATTTGCAAATGCGTAGCTCATACCAAGCAACAGGATAGGATTTCAAAAGGTAATGCGAGGGCTGATACAGCTGCAAAACAAGCAGCTTCAGCTTCAGAAGTTTTTCTTTTGAGTGAGGAATTACAACCATCTGAGATTTTAGACTTAGAAATGTTAAAAACAATGCAAACACTTACTAAAAATATAGAAAAACAGAAGTGGATAAAACGAAGAGCAATCCTTGAAAAAGGACTGTACATCTCCAAAGAAAAGAAACCGATTTTACCATCTAACTTGTTTAGATATGCAGCTTTGTTGAGCCATGGGCAGTGCCATGTCTCAACAGGGGGGATGGTACAGTTAGTGAATCAAGTGTTTACAACGTATGGATTTACAAACTACACAAAAACTTTTTTGTGCAGCATGCCATGTTTGTAACAAGCATCATGCACAAGGGGCATTGAAACCTAAGCAAGGGAGTTTCCCTATACCACCGTATCCATTCCATACTATTTGTATGGATTTTATAGAGCTGAACAAATGTGAAAATAAGAAGTACTGCCTTGTCATTATAGATATGTTTTCTAAATGGGTGGAAGCTTTGCCAACTAAAAATCCGGATGCAGCTACTGTTGCAAAAGTCCTCGTTAAAGAAATTATTCCTAGATTTGGCATACCAGAAAAGATTTATAGTGACAATGGCCCACACTTTGTAAATCAAACTATACAACAACTTAGCCGTTATTTCGGGATTTCTCTGAAAAATCATTGTGCATATCACCCCCAATCTGCAGGATTAGTAGAGAGGCATAATGGGGTTTTGAAAAACAAGCTTAGAAAATTGATTAGTGAGACACAAAAGAACTGGGTGCACTGTTTACCTCTGGCACTGTTGAGCATGAGAACTGTTCCAAATGCAAAAGGGTTAACTCCTTTTGAAGTTCTGTTTGGGAGGGCATATTATACACCTCAATGGAAACCTCTCATGCCTGCAGAGCAGGAGGCTGACAGTTCACTTGCAGGGTATATGAGGCGATTTTTGAATAACAAACTTTTGCAGTTAAATTCTGTTTCAGATAAAGAGCAAACAAGACCATCGGAAGCAGCAGTAGCCCCAGGTGCATGGGTCTGGGTGAAGGTGGTGAAGAGAAAAAACTGGAGTTCTCCGAAGTGGGAAGGACCGTACCAGGTACTACTATCGACACCCACTGCAGTCAAGATTGCGGAGCGAGTGTCCTGGATTCATTTGACACACTGTAAACTGGTTAAGAACTTTGAACTGGACAAAAACCTTGTTACTGTTGTACAATGAGAACAAAATGACCAGGTATAGAGCAAACAGAGATGCAGAACAACCTCAGAAAACTTGCATACTTATTCTGGTAGCTATACTGATAACATTGATCTTTTTGTTGTGGCCTTTCCTTTTTCCAGCTACAAAAGTTGAACTGATTGAACGTGATGAGCCGACCATAGACTGGCACCCAAACTTTAACACTTATCAGGCAATTACATGTGTGTATGCTGAGACTTTTAATGTTTCGAACTGCTGGATTTGCACAGCCATACCAACAGCATACGGGGGGTTATTAATGACTGCAGTCCCCCTAGGGGTCAATGAGACCTGGGAAATTTTGATTTATGACACCATAGCTATTAAAGCATATGATAAGGTAGCACTGTATTTGCTTGTGACACAAAAGGGAATTGTATGTTTTTATAAAAATGACACAATTCAAGTGGGTTGGAGCAAGTGCAATGTAACTGTACATTACAAATGTTATACCAAAGCAAACAAAATGGGTACAGCTTGTAATTCAAATTATGACTCATTTCTTGCATCCATGCATAAGACTATTGAACAAGTACAACATAATCCTGTACTTTTTAAACAACTATCTGTAATAGATAGGAAAATGTTTCATGCAGGGCAACCATTTCGTAACAAAGTAACTACTAAGGTAGAGGATTGTTATTTTGTGTGTGGTAAAAAAGCATATAAATGGTTACCTGAGAATTGGTCCGGCAGTTGTTTTTTGGGGTACCTGGTCCCGGCCATACAACACACTGCAGTTTTGCCTCAGGGAAATATTCGAAATACCCAAGATGTGGCCAAGAAAGCTGTCAGGAAGCCTGAAAATCCAGTAGGACAGATCGAGGTGGGCTGGAAAGACCATCATACTGTGGGTACCAAACTGACGCACATGGACTTGAGTGATGCTGTCATATCGTGGGTAGGCATATTACCTGCATATGGCGCAGTGAAATCGATTTGGGAGCTGCGAAAACTGTCTAAGCTTCTCGAAGTAATGAGTAATGCAACTTTCTCTGCTCTTGAATTGATAACTGATGAACTGAATGCTATGAGAACTGTAGTGCTCCAGAACCAAATGTCTCTTGACTTCACCGTAGCGGCGAGAGGTGGTACATGTGCTTTAATCAAAGAAGAGTGTTGTCCGTATATACCTGATCATCAACATGAGATAAACGACCACCTTGAGGTGATACAGCAAGTGTCGGCCATGACCAAACCAGGCCCAAACCCTCTGACGGACTTTTTCCAGAATTTGTTTGGGGGGTGGGGGTGCCATCCTAATGAACATCCTGATTGCCATTTGTGTGGGATTACTCCTATTAGGAGCATGTATTTGTTGTGGTATTCCCTACATGAAAAAGTTAATCAAAGAATTTATAGATATATCATTTTCTGAGACTTTGTATCAAAGTACTGAAATTGAAGAATTGTTAGAATGTAAAACACTTTCATAAGTTTAAACTGAATGACTTTCTTAACTGCAAATCCTGAATGGAAGAGGTTAGGAGAAGAAGCAAACTGTTTATTCTTTTGAAAATAGAATTAAAAAGTATTAACAGGGGGGAAATGTCAGAAAAATATGTATTAATGTGTGTATGCTTAATGCTAATTAGAAACTAAATAAGTTAACACGTTTTTCATTCTATTTTATATGCACTGTTTTATATACAGTTGAGTTTCATATGAGACTGAAAAGATGCTTTTTGAAACTGCAGTGTGCTTTCTGAAACTTGCAAGATGCCCTCTGACCTAGTAATTGCTAGCACAGCAATATTCATGTTTATGCCTTTTGGAAATGTACTTGAGAAGCAGGTGATTATCTGCTAGGTCAGGAAGAAATGAATGAACAATGCTATATTCTGTAAATGTAATGATTTTAAACAATCAGCTCTGTTCGAAGTATGAGAACATACACAGCTGCAGAAGTTAGAGATAACATAGACAAAGGACTGTTAGAGAAATAAACTGCAATCTATACTTGCTTTGTGCTCGAATTAGCCATAGTACCTTGAATGGTAACATTGCATATATCTAATCGGTGGTAGCCAAGGCCACGTTATTTTTCTTAGGAAATTTCTCATAAAAATTGATGGTACCAGCAGAATATTGTAAAAACAATTACTACAAAATGATGATGACAAAACTTGTGATTCACTACGTCAACTTGGTAGGCAATGTCTTATTAGAAGAGGTATAAGAATACCTGCTTTTCCTGATTCTAGTTAGACAAACTCTGTATTAGCACGTTTTTGTCTCCTTGCTGCAAGATTAAAGTGCCTTAACCTGAACCTACTGTGTTTTGATCATTTTTAAAGTATATTTTTCCTTTGACAAAGTCCAAACTACATTCCATTGCCATTGCACTTAATAGGTGTAATATTTTGGCACATATAATGGGTGATCCATTGTGTGCTCTGCTACCGGAATCATACTAGCCATGAGCATGTATACCTTACAATACTTCAACAATGCTGAAAGTTATTGTTTAATATTGCATGAATGACAAATGATAATGTAAACATTTCATCTTGTAGACCATGGTTACATTCTTTCTTGGCATCCAAAGCATAGTTTGTCCAGTGAAACTACATAATGTTCATGAATTATCCTATAGTAGAACTTTGCACTTCCTCTGTGATCATGCTCTCTTACATACCTACTCTTCAAGCAGGTGTTCTATAAGGTTCCGTAGTGGACCCTATTTTTCTCTTCCTACTCCATAAACAAACTCCCAGCTGGTCTCCTTTAAGTCAAACAATCCATTTTCATATTATCATCTTCTCTTACAAAGCTTTAGGAACAGTTAGAGCTTCCAGCCACTTATCAAAGATTATTTTAATCAGATCTTCTATTCTTTACCAAAACTAAGGTCATGACCTTTACAGCACTACAACAGTCCACCACATATTCCTTGGCCTCCTTCACTCACTTGGCAACCTAGTAAATGCTGCAGATAATTACAACTACTCAGGTATTCATTTTGATCCTTATTAACTTTTCATTGTCATTTTGTTACTTAAATGATATCGAATTTAAGAAACTCAGACTTGTTTTCAGACCAGACTAGTTTGTCAAACATGTTTAGGCTCCAAAACTTGAAAATATATTGATTAAATTACATACAGAAACAAATACATTGCATTCATTCTATCCATCACTTTCTTAACATAGCCCCTGGCCCCACCATCACTGTTCTCTTTTGAACTCCATAAATACTTTGCCAGCCATGGAAGTTCATTTATTTGTTTTCTTTGATATTTTCAAGCTTCTCTTTCTAGATCGCTGCCTTCTTTTTTTTTTTTTTTTTTTTTTTATAAGTTAACTATTATATTATCAGTTGATGTAGACCACCATTTGCAGTCATTTTTCTGAGGCATCTTTCCACAAATTTGCCCCTCCACCTGTGTAGTACTCTCCGGCATCAGACATTGGAAAGCTTCCTACGCTTACCTTCTCTTCTTTGGGAAATTTCGCCTTCACCATCTCCTTGAATCCACTCAATGGCAATACTTAAAAAAATAACCAGAAAAACCATCCTACCTATCTACTCACATCTACCACCCCTCCCCCCATTGTTTCTCTTTCCTGCCTCTCAACATGACTTTTATGTGTTGTTTTTCTATATACCTGTATGTCTGTAAGTATTTCATTTATTTTTATTTATTTGGTTTGTTTACCATGGTGGTACACTGATCACAATAGACCATTTGAAGGCACAGCCTGGGTGATGAAGGAATTTACAAAAAAATAAAATAAAAAATAAAACAGTACTACCTCACAAACAAGGACTAACCACAAAAGGTACTGTCTACCAGTCAATTGAAACAATGAGCAAATATTATTAACAGAGTAGAAAAACAAATGAGGATTAGTTTTATTAGTAAATATGGTAGGTTAGCAGTTGGTAAGAAAAGAGGGTGGAGGTAGAAGTGATGTAGGTGAGGGAGGTTAGCACAGAGAACTAAAGCACTGACTTGCTAATGAGCTACCTCATAGCCAAGGGTACATGGCTTGAATCTTTCCAGCTTCATTTGCCTGATGTTTGATTTTGAGCAAGTCATTTAACCCGGCACAGCTTTGGGGCAACTGGGAATTTGGGCTATGCTCATTAATAGTCTCTTGGACTGCATGCCTAGTAATTAACTATGAACATATGAATGTATCAGGAGCTCATTGGAAAAGTGCTACCTGTCAGATTTTTGATGGAGCTGTGTTTTGAGTTGTAAATGAGTAAGGATGAGATTTCTTTTAGATGAAGTCAGAGGGATTGACAAAGTTTGGGTGCAAAAATGGTGAGAAGTGCTGATCAGTGCAGTGCAATTTGGTTGAGGGGGTCTGTAGTGAGGGAATAAATTGGGAAAACTTGAGGAGGTTGTGTGGGGGGTGATTTTATTATAGAGTTTGGTAGAAAGGCACCTGGTTGAAGTAGTTTGAAAAGAAGATACTCTAGGAGTAGCTCAGCTCTGCAGCAGACTGGGAGACACATGGCTTTGAATATGGTGATGCAGTGGTGTTCCTGATGGAGAGAGATGGAAATGAGTCAGCAAAATTTGTTTTTAATGGACTGTGGAGTGGATGTCTTTTAGAGGTTGTGGCTTTGATCCAGAGCCCATATTCAAGTTGAGCCTATTGCAGCATTGTCTGTTCTGGTGAGAAAGTAAAATATTTTCCAGAACCAGAATAAGATTTTTCTCTTGGTGTTTTCTCTGTGGCTGTAGATTAGTTTTTTTCTAGTATTTTCTCAAGTGTAAAAGAGGATGGAGAAAGGCCAGAAGTGGGAGGCATTATCTAGCTGATGCTATTTGGGAAGAGATTTGACAATTTTCTATATGTCTGGCATTTTGTTTTTAGTTAAGCAGATGTTATAAATGTGGAGAAGTTATGTGTTAAGTAAGACTTTGCAGAGTGAGATGAACCAGGGGAGTAAACTGTATGCGCCTCCTTGTCTTTACACATTTGAAAATATTTGTCACATTGTAGTTCTGTAAATGCTTATTCCTTGTATTCTGTATGCTATATTAAATCATCTAGGTTCATAGGTTCATAGGTAGGTACTAGGCTATTGGCCCAAGGGCCTACGTAAGCCTGGCCAACAAGGTTCCCTGGCTTACGCCACCCAAGAAAGTTATTTTTCTATGCCACTGTCGAGCATAGACACAGAAGTGATCCCCGGGGTGTATTTCCTATTTCCCATCCACTCATCAAGATTTTTCTTGAAGAGTGCTAATGAAGAACTTTGCTTGACATAGATGTGTAGCCTATTCCAGAGTATGGGAAGTCTCTGGGACAGGAATCTATCCCTCAGCATATCATGTTTATTGTGGTGACAAGGTTTAGGTCCCTAGAGCATGTAGCTCAGAGGGATTGGGATTTCTTTAGGTGTAGCATGTCCAACAGCTCTAGGTTTGACATAGCTTTATATGTTAGGCAGAGATCACCTCAGAGTAGGCGATATGCTATGGAGTAAAGCTGGAGTTTTTTGAGACGGTCAGTGTAGGGCATTTGTTTGAGGCCACTAATCCTCTTTGTGAGGTACTTCTGTGGCCTTTCCAGCTGCTGCAGATGTCTTGTGAGGTACATTCCAAAAGTGGTGTTGTACTCTATAATGGGTCTAATGAGTGTCAAGTAGAGAGGAACAATGACCTCTTTTTTCCTGGGTGAGAACCCTTTTATGATGAGGTGTGTCATGTAGAAGGACTTCCTGACTACTGTGGCAATGTGACTATCAAAGGTGAGACTACTGTCCACCTGGGTCCCAAGGTCTCTTATCACACATTTGGTGTTAAGTAGATTGCTGCCTATGTGGTAGTTCATGGGTACAGAGTTTTTGACAAAGGGGATGACACTGCAATTTTTGGCATTGAGCTTGAGGCCATGGCTCTGACACCAGGCATCTGTCTCAGTGAGGCCCTTCTGTAGGATGTCCACATTATTTGGGGACTTGACTATGGCTCCTAGTTTGCAGTCATCTGCGAACTTCGTTAGACAGAGTCCTTCTTTGTTAGCCTGTACTTCAGAGGTCCCAGGACAGAACCCTGTGGTACTCTAATTGTCATTGCTTTGAGGTCAGAGTTGGAGTTTTGATCAGATTTGCTATTTTGCCTTGGGTGTGGTAGAAAACTATCCTCTAATCAGTCCATCTATATGGTTAATCAAACCAACAAATGTTGTGCTTATATTTTGTAGCAGGATTAGTAAATCTGTGTTTGTAATTATGATATCTGTCTGCCTCTGAACTATGCTGGACCTAGCTGCATAATACCATCATTTTGCTTTACTATACTATATGAGGTATGAACTGCTGTACACAATGCTTGTAAATGATCACTGGTGACCTGCATCACCATATCTATGATTATTCTTTGTTCCAAATGTTATTATTGTAGGAACAGTATTGCACTAGGTAGAGGAAGAAGAAATCAGCCTAAGTGAAATTATTTAAATGAGCTACCTCATTAATACAGCATCCATCTCCAAATCTTAAATTTAGCACAATACATATATTGCTTCCCAATGCTAAATTAAAGACTTTTTATTCCATGAACCACATAAAAAAGAAATGGGGCAAAATGCAATAAACCCAGATTCCTTTACAACCCTGTCCACTTACCTAATCACTGCTCATCTTTTTCAATCTAGTGATCTGAATGCTTGCTTGTTTGAAGTTGAGTAGTGCTATGTTCACTATTAATGCTACTGTACACTGTTCTGTGCCATCTTGTGAATATATCCTCATAAATGAGAATGTAATAATCATGTCAGGATGTTGACAAAAGAGCTATGGTCTAAATAATTAATGTGTGAGCTGAATGTAATCCAGCATACATTTGCCCATCCCATACCTTTCTCCCTTTATATCCTTACTCTGTTCCAAGCTAATTAACAGCACCCTTTCAGCTGCCACTAAGTCTTCTTCCCTACTATTTGTTTTTCCTTAACAGTTCGACTTGTCCTGAAGTTGTGTGAT
This sequence comes from Protopterus annectens, assembly GCF_019279795.1. NCBI lineage: Eukaryota > Metazoa > Chordata > Ceratodontiformes > Protopteridae > Protopterus > Protopterus annectens. Next base: position 478,663,206 of record NC_056738.1, read on the forward strand.
TGGCCCAGATCATACTCCTTTTGTGTCATGATATACACTCACAGAACTTTCCACTTCACGTGTGTGTGTGTGTGTGTGTGTGTGTGTGTGTGTGTGTGTGTGTGTGTGTGTGTGTGTGTGTGTGTGTGTGTGTGTGTGTGTGTGTGTGTGTGTGTGTGTGTGTGTGTGTGTGTGTGTGTGTGTGTATATATATATATATATATATATATATATATATATATATATATATATATATATGGGATCCGGTCATATGCTCGACTAGCATATGTCCGAATAACAAAACATTGAACACACATACACGAAAGTGCTTAACATTGAAAAGCACTTCCGTGTATGTGTGCCTGTTTTGCAGATCAGAATACAGTGCGGGTAAGGGAAAATTCCCTTTTCCCCACTGTAGTGTGATCTCGGAGTGAAAATATAAAGTAGGGGGCACAGCCCCCATGTGGGGGGTGCAGGGGGGTGAAGCCCCCTGCAGAAACGTAGATTTGTTTTTTGAACTACACATACACGGGCGTGCTTTTTGATGTTAAGCAGTACCAGTAAGGATGACATCAGCACCATCACTCAGGGTATATACATCAGGATCCTGTTGGTATACACTGTTGTCCCTGATGATTCAGGCTTAAAAAAGACAGTGAAATCCATGAAGTCCTGATCTGGTATCTCAACCTGCAGCCTCACCAGTCTGTAGAGAAAAGTAAAAGATTAGGAATGAGGACAACTGTTCAGAATGTCAATTCCTGGCAATAGCTAACTTAGCAAAACTTAGCATAAATACATAAAGTCATCCTTTCAGAGAAAAAAAAAACAATCCAGTTATGAGTTTAAGATAATCTTTATTAAATGATGGATGAGCATTCTTGTCTGATTCTAAATTGACATTTGAGCAGCATATATAGTATTCAGGTTTGGAACAATGCCACTGTCTAACACCATGGCTAAGACTGAAAAACCTGAATTCTACTTTTGACCTCTGTGTTGCTCAGGTTTCTGCATGTGATCTAGATTTCTGACTCACACTCAGATGTAGTGCCACTGTGTAGAAGAGCACCATCGGTTTTGTTATGCTGGTTTGATTTGCAATGATCTATGCAAATGCAGCTCTCCAGAGGTGTGGTAATGCAAACTAGATATGTATACTTCACCAAAACTCTTCAGCAGTCCCACACTAATGCAGGAAAATGAGTCAAGAATCATCTCTACCATGCTATGCAGGAGAATGAAGGGGAAAAGTGTAGGCTATCTTTTGATAACATATAGCCATTCATGTTAATGGCAGCAGAGAAGCCTTCAGTGCTGAAGCATGTAAGTACTGCAAAGTCAGCTGTGTTAGTGTGTGAGGACATATAGGGCCCAGTGAGTTTCTGTATTTACATATGTGTGTATGTGCACAGGAGCATGACTGAAACTGTATTCCTGCCTGTGTGTGTGTGTGTGTGTGTGTGTGTGTGTGTGTGTGTGTGTGTGTGTGTGTGTGTGTGTGTGTGTGTGTGTGTGTGTGTGTGTGTGTGTGTGTGTGCGTGTGTGCATGTGTGTGTATGCACCTGAGCTGTGTGAATTGACAGGTGGCCGTGGAACATTAGCAAAGGTAGTCTTAATCATGTTAGCTGTGTTCAATTTTGATACAGTATAAAGAGCCATTAAAGACATGCTGCTCACTGAGGCTTTACTATGTCTCTGAATCATAGGATATTGCATTCACATTACTGGGCACAGCAGAATTTTCCAAATACCACTGTGGTGACATCTGTTTTGAATCTCAACCTGAGTGGTTTTCTTTGCATTCCACTTTGTAATGGCAGTACTGTTGTATTATTCTGCATTAAAACTCATGTGAGAGCTATCTGGCCAGAATATACTAACAAAATCATTTCAGTAGTACCTAATTAATTAAGAAAATGCACAGAGTCAGAATTCCTTATAACCACACAAGGATGTTACCTTGCAGAAGCAAACTACAGTATTGTTACTTAAGAATAGAGTTTTAGTTCTGAACAGGAAAAAAGCACAGCAAAACATAATATTACTCAATAAGTAACGTCATATAACTTACATGATAGGTGTATAACCTTCAAATTGTAATTGTTGTGAAAAACAGGAATGGACAGACAGTGATGTTTATCCTTACTGTAGTAGCTAGAAACTTGACCACACCTTAGTTTATATGTGATAAACATAGCAGTGTTAAGAATTGCTCAATGTTTTGTTTTCTCAGTGGTATTATTTCCTGTAAACATTCATTACATTCTTTTCTTCATTCTTTCTCCTCTTTCTTGTCCTTAATTCTATTTATCCACTGATGTTACTATTTATTTCTGACTCCTTCTTGTTATTTCAGTATCCACTAAAACAGTTCTGTTATTAGGTTTTAGAACAATGCTTTAGACTGAAAAATACTTGCTATGTGTTATTTTGTTTCTAATTATTCAGTACTATTCTTATTAAAAAACAGTTTACTTACGAATTTGCTGTTTGTGTGCTACAAGTGGTGAAATAATCGCATTTGTTCTTTCAGATTAACATATTTTCTTATTAAAAATAAAAAGTTTCTGGAAAAAAAGAAATAACTAAGATAAATGAAAAACTGTATACCTTGTTTATCAAAACATTCAATTAAATAAATTGCACTTTTGATTATACATAAAAATAATTTCATAATATATTACTGGCAATTAATTCTTAAATATACTTATAATAATTTTAACTTTAAATGAAATTAGGCTTTTTACCAGTTGATCTGAAAATTATAACTTTCATTTCTTTTTGAAAAGCAATAGTATTCTGTCTAAGAAACATAATGAAGTTTGGTGACATTTCACTTATTTCTTTGTTACAATCAAGTCTTGACTTTAATTACCTTGGCCTTCTTTGGTTTGTATATGACATTTATAATAAAAAATAAATTAAAGACCAGACGTCATAGTAACCAACCAAATATGTGTTAGTGAATCTTAATTACTTACTTATTGTTCAGATACTATGTAAAACAGCCCACAGTCATCTCAACTTCAGCAACCCGTATATTGAGTCATTATTTTGTAAGAACTGAATTTATTAATAACAGTATGCTTACACCAGGTGACTTGTTCAGATAAGCCAGCAGCAGAGACCACAGAATATGTATTTCAAAACTATTGATTAACTATATTGCATAGCACACAGATTTGTTTATATTTTGTTGGCTTTGGACTTGACTTTTTGACAAAATAAAAGCTTATTCTTACAAAATCTGAGTCGTATCTGTTGTTTCATTTAACATTGTTTATGTCTTTCGGCTTTTTCCCGGTTAGGGGTCGCCACAGCAGAACTCCGGTCTGCTAATGATTGTCAGTAGAGTTTTACGTGCTGGCTTGCCGGGCCTAATACACAACCTTCAACAAAGGAACACCCGTTCATGCATGTCGTCACACAGAAGACGCTCTACCTGAGGATCGAACAGGCAACGTCTAACTGTGAGGTGACAAGGCTACCGCAGCACCACCACCGCATTAACATTAAGGTGTTCAAATACAAAATCATGTATTATTATGATTATGATTAATATTATATTAATAGTATTATCGTTTATGTTCACAGTAGTTGACCGGATTATTCCATCACATTCATATAAACAGGGATTGAATTAGTTATTAGATTATAAGGAAAAAGAGTGAATTGTTCTACCAAGTGGTTTATTTCCACCTGGACTTGATTAATATTTTTGTAATTATCCAGTTTTATTATTATTTACAATTTAGAAGTTTAATCATGATTGGTTTATGACATCGTTGTGGGTTCACACGCATTCATTTGAATTCACTGATGATGCATTTGCTGTACTGCTTTTAGCATATTTCCAATCAAGCAAAGATGATGCCACTGTCATTGTTACATCTAGATAGTTCAAATTTATGGTAAGCCAACACTACTGAACATTAGTTTGGTTTATGAAATTATTGTGGGGGGGGTCTACTACAAGTGCTTGCATGCTAGTAGCTTGTGATATACTTGCTCGCTGCCACTTTCTGGAAAATGCAACTGCTCTAACTCCCTCAAGCTTGATCTTAACTTAATACTTCCAACATCATTCCATATTGAAGAATATAGCCCTACCCGAGCACTAACCTAACCCTAATCCTAAAGCTTCCATCAATTTCCTAATCCAAATCATCACTCCCTAACCCCAAAACTCCACTCCCCTCCCTAAACCAAAAATCTCATATCACTCATTAAACTTAAAGCTTCACTCACTATCCCTAAAGCTAAATTCCCTGATTTTTCCCTAACCCTAAATTCCCTTCCTGCTGCCTAAATCTAAACCCCACCTGCTCCTCCTTAAACTTCTCTCCTGCTCCCTACCCCTAAAATCCCCCTCCTGATCCCTAATCCCCTTCATGATTGCTACCTTAATGTAAACTTCCACCCCCTAAGGCTGTTGCCTTTGCCTTGGTCAGACTCGAATAATGTGTTCAGGTAAGGTGCAACAGCTGACTGCCCAGCCTCAATTTCAAGTTCAAGTGCAAGTGACAGCTGTATGAGCTACAAGACACACAGCAAGTGACAGTTGTATGAGCTACAGGACACGCAGCAAGTGACAGCTGTATGAGCTACAAGACACACAGCAAATGACAGCTGTATGAGCTACAAGACATGCAGCAAGTGATAGCTGTATGAGCTACAAGACACGCAGCAAGTGACAGTTGTATAAGCTACAAGACACAAAAATCCTTGGTTTTGAGACAATGGTCTTTCAGTTCTTTGGACATGGCACTTGTAATAGAACCCATTGTAGGTAAACATACAGTTTTGGCTGTCAAAAGGTGATGTTATTGTCGGTACTGTATCTAAATAGCTCACACACACTTTTGAGTGACTAAAGATCATGTCATTGTTGGTATTACATTTAAATAGTCAAAATATCTGGTAAATAAATACTAATGAACTAAATTATTTTCCCAGTCTTCTATAACTGGCTTACCATAATTACTTCCTTCTACACTGTAATTCCCCTTTTTTGACATTTCGTTCTTTGAAAACTGATACATGCCACGTACTTCTAGACACCTAGTCTATGTTGAATCTGTAATCCCTATAACTTCAAATATTGTGTCTACATACTAAATATGTTTTTCAAGCTTTTCTTCCCAGGTGTCCAGTGAATAGGAGTTTTGCATGACCCAGTCAAATCTTCTCAGTAACCAAATGCAAATAAATGCATGATGTCGTTGTTCATAATGTATATGAGCTGCATTTATGGGCAATTAGAGATTATATCAATGTTAGCTTTGTATTTAAATGGTTTAAACATGCGATAAGATAATACTGATGAAGCTGCTTATCTCATCACAAGCAGAATTTATGAGCTGGGGAAGCAGTACTAATAACACATGGAACATCCTATTAGCCATTAATATGTCTTCGTAGTATTATGGCTTGTCAGAATTAGTTTGGTTTAATCTGGAAAATCCTGAACTGACAGACTGGGCCTTCTTATGTTGGACGTTGTAGTGCTACTGGTCTGGACATAGATGTTTAAGGAGGCAGTAAGGTATTATCTACACTTGTACCTGCACAAGCACCTATACGTCCTGCTGAATGCCAATGTGAGAGACACATTAACAAGAAATTATGAGACAATCATAAACAAGCTGGAGGTTATGATTAAAACATGGGGTCACTGTATTAGCATTTCCACCTTGAGTAGCTCCAAAAAGGATAAAGCTTAGCCTGTTGTTATTTGGATTATTTAAAAACAAAGACACTATATTAACAAAGGTGGTCTCAGCAAGTAGAGAAAATGCGGGAAAAAGATGAGATGTACCACCAAGGCTGTCATGAGACAAACATGTCACGGTAAAAAACAAATTCTTTAATGTAAACAGTAAAAATCCAAGTAGCATAAAACAAAGTTCTAGGGTGGATAAGCACTTTCAGAAGAAAGGAACAACCAATTAATCTTAGTCAGAAAGCTTATCTTCCAATGGAAGTTAAACCATAACTATACATATTCATAGGAGGAAAGCAGCAATCAAAGCACAAACTGAAAGGCGAACACCCAAAGAAGGCAAGGGAACCAAAGGGTGGAATACAGTGCCCATGTTGACTTAGTTAGATTAATTGGTTGTTCCTTTCTTCTGACTCCTAATTTTGGAGGTCGGGCCTGGTTAGTACTTGAATGGGAGACCACCTGGAAATACCAGGTGCTGTAGGCATTAGTAAATAAGATTCCTGATTCAGATGATTGGTCTTTCTTTTTTGTGATTAAATATTGCTATTATGAATGGTTTTTGAGACAGGCATGCTTCTGATTGGAAGAAACAGTTTCTAATAGTCTCCTATTGGACTTTTTGATATGCTAAGGTTGGTTCAGTATGAATAGTTCATTGGTCCAGCTAGTTCCTGGAATTTTGCTGATTGGTCCTTCTTCTTCTGTGATAAGAAACTGGTATTATGAATGGCTTTGAGACTGGTATGTCTCTGATTGGAAGAAATAGTTTCTGACAGTCTCCTATTGGTGATTTTGATATGCTAAATGGTTGGTTCAGTATGATCAGCTTATTGGTCCAGCTTCTTCCTGGATTTCTGCTTATTGGCTATCTGTCCTCTTTTTAAGAAAATACACTGGTGAATGGGTGAGGATCTGAATAAGGTTTTTGCCGAAAGTGCTTATCCACCCTAGAACTTAGTCTTATGATACTTGGATTTTTACTGTTTACATTAAATAATTTGTTTTTTAACGTGACATGTTTGTCTCACAACATCCTTGGTGGTATGTCTCATCTTTTGCCTGCATGTTATTTAGATTATTCTGCACTTTACCAATTTCTAGTGGTTGGATAAAGCTTAGCCCATTGGTATTTAGATTTTTCTGTACTTTAGCAGTCCCCATTGTTTTCCATGTATCCACAAGTTAGAACTTTGTCTCACAAACATGACAGAGCCCACACCACAAAATATAGCAACAGATACCATTCAAGACTAGGAAGAAGTAGGAAAGAGGATATGAGTGCCATAAAAGACAAAGCTTTATTCCGCCTTTAGTGCATATTTATATTTTGGAGTATGTTAGCCAATCACCCAACTTTCTGATCAGAAATGAAGAACTGGTGCAACTGGCATGAATGACTCTGGATGATGGATGAAGCAAAGTGTATGTGCCCTAATCAGGTGCAAATTTATTTTAAACAGGCTGTACCAAGAATATGTGTTACTTTAGTTATATTGCAAACCATTGTTCAAGAAACATAGGGGCCCAACCCTTTTAAAAGTCAAAATAGATTATAATGGGGAGGTGTCCAGTTAACTAGAGTAGTTGTAGAAAGTGGCATAGCCGGGGTAAGTGAAGGATGCTTCTCCCGAAATGAGCAGCTCTGACAACTACAGTACACCATTGTTCAAGAAACATAAGGGCCCAACCCTTTTAAAAGTCAAAATAGATTATAATGGAGGTGTCCAGTTAACTAGAGTAGTTGTAGAAAGTGGCATAGCCGGGGTAAGTGAAGGATGCTTCTCCCGAAATGAGCAGCTCTGACAGCTATAATACAAAATGCAGTCTCTAATGGAATAGCCATCAGAAGTCTCTTCATATACATCATTCATTAACGGCTTTGGAAATTGCTAAGTGTATCTGTGCAGGATGCAAAGGCAAGTGATACTCAGAGCTCCATGTGAATTAGAACATGAAGGATTCATCATGAAGATGGCTGATGTGCCAAGCCATTATTGGGGATATTAAGTTACAGTGACTGATGCGTTTGAACAGGTAGGGAAAAAGAGCGTCACACAGTCTTTGATTGATGGAAAATAATAAGCTTCATTTCTTCAACCATATAAAGTCCCACAATTGACAGGAAAAGTGCCACTTTCTACTTCTTGTCTAGGTTTAGCATTTGGCTGGTGGATAGAATAAACATATCATCTTCTGGACTACCCTCATCCATAGAATATCTTTATGTTTTTGTGTTGTCAGTAATTGTTCTCTATTTTCCTCATACAGTAATACAGCCATTTAACAGTATATGCAAGCATAACTGCTACTTGCATCTTTTCTGAATAAAAAAACACATGCTGTAATCAAGACCAGCAGGAGTTTCAAAATGGCTGTGATTTCAAGGGTTAAAAACAAGCAACAGTCTTGGCCACATAAACTATTAAATAGCTAAAAAAAAGAAAACTGACAGCTGACCCCTAAAAATCTGAGAAGAAAATTAAGAGAAAAGGCTGTTGGAGGTGTGGCTCTCAAGATGTAGAGTACTGTAGAGTACTACAGGTTTAAAAGAAATGCAACACAGTGTGTAGAGCAAATACATAGGAAAAAGCAAGGATAAAGACATGTACTACAAGATGAGATAGAGTGTACCATGGATGTAGATGGATGTACATAGGAAAAAGCAAGGATAAAGACACGTACTACAAGATGAGATAGAGTGTACCATGGATGTAGATGGATGTACATAGACCATGGATGTAGATGGATGGATGCAGATGGATGTACATAGGAAAAAGCAAGGATAAAGACATGTACTACAAGATGAGATAGAGTGTACCATGGATGTAGATGGATGTACATAGGAAAAAGCAAGGATAAAGACATGTACTACAAGATGAGATAGAGTGTGCCATGGATGTAGATGGATGTAGATGAAACATGGTGCTAAATGCCAAAGGTGGTGCTGGCTCTCAGAATATCTGCACATGAGGTTTCCAGCATGAATTACACTGCTAATGTGTTTCAAAGAAATGGATCCTGTGAACTGGACCTAACATCTGGCACTGCATTGCAAAGTCATTACAGAGAGGTTCAAGATACTGGGCTACATACATGTTGGTTTGCAAAGTCTGCAGAAGACTGGGAGAAACAGACAATTGCAGGTTCTATAAAACAGAACTAGAAACAGTTGCACATCTTGTTGATGGGTGTGATATATTTAGAACTGAGAGTCTGTATCCTGAAAGGCACAATGTTGTGGCAGGACTGTGGCGATGGGGATTGTACACCACAACATACAATTAGCTAAGAAGTAATGGAAACATGAACTAGCAGATAAGAAAGTAGAAGTAAGAAAACAATATATAGTAGTCAAGGAAAAAAAGGACAAGAGTATCTTTAATCATTGAAATGCTGCACCCAGCAATTATAGTGTCATCCATATTGAGAGACATAGAGCCATAAAATATCAGGCTTTGCAAGCAGAAACTAAAACAATGCGGAATAAAAACAACCAGACAGTTCCAGTTGTAATAGGAGCAGCAGGGCTAATAAAAAAGAATTTTAAGCATAGTTAAACATGCCTCCAAAACATGTAACCCCGTGTGAACTGCAGAAGAAGGTAGTTCTGGGTATGTTGCGGGTGCTGTGAAGGGCAATCTTGGCAAATCTAAAATATGGAAGCAATACTAATTTCTTCAACTGTAATCATACCCTGGTTCAGGAATGTGGTCCATTCCTGTCACAGTATTAGAAACTCAAAACATTTGGAGAAATAAAAAACAGATAATGTTGTGGCTACATGTATATACATAGAGCCCTGACTGTGACTGTGCCATTCTTGGATCCTGTAATGAAACAGATAAGCAGATGCTGTGTAGGCAGCAAGCGAGGGTGGGAGTGAAAGGCTGATATTAGCTGATCCACTCAGGAGGAGGAGGAGGAGTTAGTTGTATGGTACTATGTGCACCTGAGATGTTTGTTTAATTCAACAGGTTCTGCTTTCACAGTAACCATCCCTGCATGTGTCAGACCAGACATATACAAAGAAAGTACAGAAAACCATTGTATCAATGATTGACAATTTCAGCACCCACATGGGTAGAAAATAGAAAATACTGTGACGGCTGCTTAGATGATGATCACGCCAAAGATCAGCTTTTACTTTACTAGGACAAAAATAGAAAGAGGGCCTGATGATCAGCAGGTGTGGGGGTAAATAAGGCATGAAAAAGGCACATTGTTGCCTATGCTGCTGTAGTGACAGAACCATCATCAAAATAATGTTAGCACCTCCTGAAATGTACTCAGATGATATCCCCAGATACAGACAGAGCCACATGCAAGCAATCTAATTGCTGACCCCCCCCCATGAACTTACACAGACCACATACATTTAAGAAGATAATAAAGTGCATATATATGTACCCACATGAATGAAAGCAAGGAAGTGGAGTATTTATCTGTTGTACTCATATGTTACTATGAGTTGTTTATTCCTCTGTTCCAATGTACTGGTTAGTGGGGCTCTAAAATGTAGCTGGACAGCAAGTGCTTCTCATGGAACACAGCCTTAAGGAAAGGTATATGATGATGGGTCTGCAGGCTTCAGTGCATTTGAACTGGATATTGCACCCCCCCCACACACACACACACACACACACACATACAGTATAAATCTAGTGCACAGAGGAAATGCATGAGTGTATAAAAGGCCATACAGTGAGGAGAGTGTCAAGTATTCTTTCACTATATTTTTCTGTGCCCCTCCCCCATACAGTAATGCAACTTGGTCATGTGCCTGGTGCCCTAGGCAAAAGGGGTCCATGGCACCCCCCCCCACCACACTACCTGGTGCCCCCATCCTGCTCTAATTATACCAAATAAATACTGTAAAAGTGCCCCTGCTAGAGCGGCACCCTAGTCGGCCACCTAGTTGGCCTATGTCTAAGGCCGGCTATGGTCATGTGATTTTCTTTTTGTCTCTGACAGCAACAGAGTAACTTCTTACCTCCAGGACTGCAACACATTACACTGATACTCACTGTACAGTAGAGTGTAAACTTATGTTGTAGCACTTGCAGGAAAAAAAATGCAGTTTTGCTATTTAAGGCAGGGTAGCAGCAACTATTTACTAGAAGAATGAGGAAGTGGACTGTGTTTGTGTCATACCCATAGATCATTTATAGACATCATGGTTATGGGAATGTTGACATTGGTCTCACTTTTATCTGTTTGTTTGTCCACTGTGTAATGAGACTCAAAAAATTAGACATGAAGAGGAGAAAACTTAAAAAAATTCTTTGCATATTATTATTCATTCCATGTCCATATCTTGTATCAGACATGTTTCAAAGCTATAAGATAACAGGAACAAGTTATATGTCTTTCATGCAAATCTTTTTAAAGGTCTGTAGTTAGATGCTTTTACAATATTTTGTTCAGAGTTTCAATTTTGAGTATGTGCATGCGTGAAATTATATTAGTGACTGCATGTATGCTTGAGTGTTTATTGCCTTCACACGATACAAAGAACATTGTATCAAAGCTCCAGTTATAGGTATAAAGACATTGAAACTAAGCAGAATATATAGAATGGTTTAGATAAGGAGATATTCATTAATTCAGGTATTGCTAGTAGCAATGAAATAGTACAACAGTTTATCTATGTTTTGTGTAAATTCTCTTGATTTAAGAGTTTAAATTTACCTTCCATATTGAAAGATGGAGGGGGTGCATTGCAGTCTACTCAATGGGGAAAGCCATTTTGAGTCCATCTGAAGGACATGCAGTTTTAACATGTTATTGGGTGGTTTCTAATGACTTATGATAAAGTGTTTAATACAGAAGGGGTCAGAAATAACAAATAAATATTTTGTTTTCTAAATTCCAAAGATTAATGACTAGCAATGACATTCTGTAGCATTGTGTATGTTATGATTCAACCTTCTGAAGCCAGCCTAAAATTTCTTGTCAAATTACTTGTGACTTTCTTCCACACCACAGCTTTAGATAAAAGTCACAATCACAATCTGTATTGCTATCTGAGAACATACTTCTCAACTGTCCCTAATTTTGTCTCAAATTTTAGCTCTGTCCCTCTTAATCCTTCCTAAAACTGGTGGCTTGTAGAGAATGGTGATGAATTACATTTAATAAATAATGACAATATTTAGAGTTATAAACTTCTTTTACTTCAGAAAATGTATATTAATTCACAATTCTTATTCTGTCAATGTCTCTCAGGTTAATTTTATTTGAAAAGTGTCCCTGCATAGCCAGTTTTAGGCACCAATGAACCCTGCAGTCACTGGGCCCACCCCCGGTCATGGGAGGCCCCAACCACAGCAAGTCACCTTATTTTGTCAAACCAATGAAAGCTAGTACAAAAATCTCATATATGCCAGGCAGGTAATAATAACATTGGTAAAATAAAGAATCCTATATATACTTATTTAAAATTCAAAGATATCTCTGATTGCAGTTACAAACTTAATTACATGAGCATCTGTTTTGTTAAGTAGAAGGCTTCATGCTTTCATTAAATGTTTTACCATTGACATTGTCCTCTTGACTTAGTAAAGCTCTGCTGGTGGGACTTCTCTCCACTAAAACTCATGTTTACACCATAATGCAATGAAGTGGCAAAAAAAAAAAAAGACATAAGAAGCACCTTTTACACTGGCACCACTGCTCAATAGTATGAAATGCAGAATGTATTTTTTCTAATCTCCCTCAGGCAATAATATCACACTGAAGTGATGCTTGAACCAAACTGAATGTCTTTGGGTGGAAATGTTAGAAATTCTAGTATTCAAATCTATAAAGTCATTTCCAGATTTTCAGACAGAATAGAAAATGGCTGGGGAGAGCAGGGGTCCAGGTCATTTAATGTTATTGGTGACCTCTTGAATTTATTAATTCTGAGTGAGGCTAAGCCTGCTGAGGCCTCATAATCATGTTAATCTTGCTAAGGCCATCCCCTGAACCCATTTTGCCCAACTGCCTCTGACTAGTTATTCTGGTTGAGGCCCCCCAGTTTCACTTCTTTCTGTTACTGGGATGACTTTGCTATTATACCATGACCCCCCCCAAAACGTGCATGCTGATTGGCCAGCATGCACATTGTAAATCGAGTTATACTAATGGAAAAAGGTCCGGTCGCCCGGACTTTTTTCCATTAGTATAACTCTACTTTTAAAACACTGTCTCGCTATGTTAAATGGGTTTAACATAGCGAGACAGCTTTAAAATAAGCAATGGAGATCTCCGTTGCTTATTTTAAAGCTGTCTCGCTATGCTAAACCCATTTAACATAGCAAGACAGGTTTTAAAAAAAAAGCAATGGAGAAAGCAAGATCTCCATTGCTTTTTTTACTGTTTCGCTATGTTAAATGGGTTTAACATAGCGAGACAGTTTTAAAATAAGCAACGGACATCTCTGTTGCTTATTTTAAAACTGTCTCGCTATGTTAAACCCATTTAACATAGCAAAAACAGTAAAAAGCAACGGAGATCTTGCTTTCTCCGTTGCTTTTGCCCACAGCTCTGATGTACTGCACAGGCGCGCAGTACATCAGAACTGCCACGGATGCCGGACATCTGCGGAAGGGCAGTAAACAGGCATTATACTATGCCATTATTTAAGAAAAGTAATAGTTTCTTTTCTTAAATAATGTCATGGTATAATAGCAATAACCCACTTCTGGGTGTGGGTAATGCTGTATTTACCCACGGTTGGCTTTGTTTGGTCCCTCGGGCTTCGCACTCGGGACCAAACCATGCCAACTGTGGGTAAATCCAGCATTACCCACACCCAGGCGTGGGTTATTGCTATAATATTATGCATCTCATCTCATCAATTCTCTTAACCCTTTTGAAATCCCCTCCCCCACCTACCTTTTAACTGTAGAGATTTTCATAGACACTCCAGCCTCATTTTTGGTCTGTTTCTCAATGAAATTGTGATTTTCTATCAAATCACTGGCAATTAATTAAGGATTAAAGTCAGAAAAAAATTACATACATTTGACATTCAGACTTCAAGCCCCTCAGAAAATTCATGCTAATGTAAAACTTGTTACTCTATAAAAAATTTAAGTTTGTAAGAGTAATATTTAAAAACTGCCCCCATTTTCTGGGCCTTTGCCTCCCATTATTTAAGGCTTTGTCCATATTTCCTACTCTAAGAGGTTAAGAGGTATGCCTCTCCATTAATCCTGCTTGGTGATGTGCTGATCGTGTTAATTCTCATCCCCAGATATTTTATTTTTCAGTTAGTGTCTGATATATTTCTCCTCTTATATCCATGCTGATTTCATTAATTTTGCTGTGGCCTCATAGCTTTGCTATTTATGAAGCGGTTCTCAAAACTGTAAACCTGACACTTATACCCATTTAAGTACTAGAATTCATTAATGCAAAATAATGTATGAATAGCTTTCCTGCTCAGAAACAACCACAATATATTTAGTCAATTGATGATTTGCAGCTAACATATTGGTTTTTGTTTGTAATAGGTAGTTTGACACACAAACAGACTTTTTCAACTGTTTATCCTGCATTAAATTAACAGAAGTTTATGTTTACCTTAAGCATTGTTCTTTTATTATATTTTGATAACTGAGATCACGTCATATTTTGAGGTTAAGTAATGTTAGCATGTTAGTATGCTATGTCCTTTTTGTCTAACATATATGCTAATGCTTCTAATACTGCAATTAATGCTAATCGATATGTGCATTATGTTGTGCATGGTAATTTTGTTTCCTTACATTTAATGGGAGAATACATGTAGAAGAATGTTATGTACCAGATGATTAATCCATCCTTACCTTATTGATGAATTACAACATGAATGGTTGTTGACTGCAATGGGTTGATCGGTCAGAATGAGAAGATAAAATGTGCAGCAGATAACGTATTAATAATGTTTTAAGAAGACCACAGGATTACTCAGCTGGACCTTACTACCAGGAATGGATAAGAATGAAGGTGCTGGAGCTACACAGTCTTTTGTGCACCTGGCTACCTTGGTGTGACACAGAAGTTTGCAACAATAATGTAAACACAGTTTTAGTCTATGTTTGTTATTTGACAATGAAATATACATGTGTTTGAGTCACCTAAAGTAAGAAAGCTTTTATGTACTGAGAAAGTGGAACACAGTCAAATGATGTAAAAGGTAAAGGTGAGAGACAAGGGTAGTAGTGATAAGGTAGTTGAATAACAAGGAGAGGGAAGCTGAAGATGGATGTTGGGGGTGAAGGTTACAGTATACTATGGTAGCACATTCCTTGATGGGGGCCCCTAGGATTGACTCCTTCTGAGGCCTGCCAAAATGTTAATACCAGCTCTTTGTCCCTGACTCCCCCAATTATTTTTGGATTTGTCCCTGAGTCTGTTGATATTTGTCCAAGGTTGGTTGACAGCTGTGAGTGAGAATGAAGCCTTTTCAGTCAAGCCTCTTCTCTTTCATGTGTGCACTGAACATTTTGAATAATCTGTAGGTGCATGTTATGCCACGATCATATGTTTCTTTCATGTGTGCACTGAACATTATGAATAATCTGTAGGTGCATGTTATGCCACGATCATATGTTTCTTTCATGTGTGCACTGAACATTATGAATAATCTGTAGGTGCATGTATCGCCATGATCATATGTTTCTTTCATGTGTGCACTGAACATTATGAATAATCTGTAGGTGCATGTTATGCCACGATCATATGTTTCTTTCATGTGTGCACTGAACATTATGAATAATCTGTAGGTGCATGTATCGCCATGATCATATGTTTCTTTCATGTGTGCACTGAACATTATGAATAATCTGTAGGTGCATGTATCGCCATTATCATATGTTTCTTTCATGTGTGCTCTGAACATTATGAATAACCTGTAGGTGCATGTATCGCCATGATCATATGTTTCTTTCATGTGTGCACTGAACATTATTAATAATCTGTAGGTACATGTATCGCCATGATCATGTTTCTTTCATGTGTGCACTGAACATTATTAATAATCTGTAGGTGCATGTTATGCCAAGATCATATGTTTCTTTCATGTGGTTTTTACCCATTGTTTAATAAGAGGAGGCAATGAGCGATTAGCCTTATAGTAAAATTCATACTTAAATTGTAGGCCCACTTCTTCCAGTTTGTTTTAATGGTAATCATGTCCTGGACTTTTGGCTAAAATCAAGAGTTTTGTCAAATTTATGTCCCATTATTTTGTACATGTATGAATCTTTTTGTACATGAGTAGCAATATATGAATTTTGAGCTGGAGATACTGTTTCATTCAATAACCAAAGGGGATTTCAAGGTATATTCTAACTTTTGATATTGTCTTTTGTGAATTGTAGTTCTTAGCTGGATATATTTCCAAATATCTTGCTGATTTATGGTGCAGACTTTCTGTAATTCTGAAAATAAACACTTTGCAGCATTGCCCTATTTCTTAAAGTAAAGACTGTTAGCAAATATACATATCATCTCCCAAAGGTCACTTGAAATGCAAATGTTTTATAAATTCCAACTGTGATATGAAAGTGGTTCTGGCATATTGCTAAAAATTCCACTAATGTTTAAATGTATTAAAGAAAATGCTAAATTAATCTTACCAGTTTACAATACTATCCATTCAGAATAGCCATTATCAAGAATGTAGAAATTCAAACAATGCAGCTTGAACCAGAAGCAGCTAAGACACCAGATAAAACTTGTCCAAAACAGATACAGGAGGCTCCCAGTATACAACAAATAATTCATTGTTAAGGGCTTTCACCCATCAATAGTATACAGGACTTTATCAGAACAAATAGTCTCCTATCAGAACCATTTAAATACATGCTTTCAACTGAGGTAATCCCCATGATATTAAAATATACAACTAAAAAAATAATTTAAAGTAATTCTGAAAAACTTCATTTAAAGTGGCTAAGATCAAGTGTAGTATCTAAAAACTTAGAAAGCATTCACTTAATATATACTCTATGATTCAAAATTTAGCAGCAAGAAGATTTATAATGCTGTTAATGTATACAGAGTCATTAAGATACAGGGAATTCATTGCTTTCACTCTCAACTGCAGATAAACTTCCCTTATTTCTAATAAAGTTTCCCAGAGGTCTCCCCAGGGGATACCTTGGAACGTTTTGTAAAAAAACAAAAAAAAAGATTACAAAATGATTGCATTTGATTGAGTGTTTGTATAATGCATTATTGTCCCGGCCCCCTTCAATAAACACATCACACCAAATGACATTTGATGACCTTTATTAAAACTTTCATAACATAGCTTTGTTCACCAACTTTGTTATTTACAACTGAACATAATATCATTGATTCTAAACACAGCATAAACATCCTTGTAATGTTAATCAGGGCAGCGTACCTACTCACCCTGCTCAGTAAGCAGGGTCCATACCTCTGCTCACTTACTTTACTTATGAAGCAGCATTCCATCTCACTTCATACACCGTTCATTGAATTACCTTCCAACCAAATAAGCAGCATCCTTACCTCAGCTTGCTTATCTATTCAGCAAACTTCCTCCAGCTGCTCATTTTCCTTTCCCCAGATCCTTGAAATGAACATCCAGACATCAGAGGGGGAACGGAAGAGGGCAAGCCTGTCCCTCTTCTCCGCCAACCAGCCTGACCAGTCTGTTCCCTCTTCCTTCTACCCAAAATTGTTCAACCAATGCCTCCCATAACGGAAAGGGTTAAGCTAAACATCATTCGGTGTACCCATCATCTATAAAGCCCTTAGAATCCTGCATACCATCCCTGAAACATGCCCTAATGAAACTATATATAATAGGGTTACCCATGACTCCACTGTACCACCGGGACATCCATTCCAAGAGAATGCATCCCTTTTAGACCGCTTCCTTCCAGCCACTAATCATGGCTCAACCTGAACAGAATGACAATCTATAGCCATGACCCTGTCAACTGTAGTATATCATCTTAGCCCACCAAACTACCCAGTACTGACTGTGCATTAACCCAGTCACTGTAGGGAATAATCTAACTCCAAAACTTTAATGCCCTAACCCTAAATGGCAGAAAACCAGCACCCCTTGACCTAGTTCCTGAAAACTCGCCTATGTTCAGCAATGAAGTACTCTACATGCCCAGCCATAAACACCCCCAATTCACTCATTACCAAATGACAATCTGGACTAGAACCCAGGCCACCACACTCAGAACCTCCTAGCAACTGTGCTAACTAGAACACTGAAACTACTAAACATTCTTAACCACTGCTTGTCCTTGGCCTTTCCCCTTGAAAGTTCTCTTCCCCTGTGTTACCTCTACCTATAGTAAGGAATTGAAACCTGACCTACGGCTGCCATATCCTGCAACCAAGCTTCCCTTAAACCTTCTAGCTCCCATGTAAGCAACACACCCAGAAGCAAGAGTTAAACTTGACTGGCTTGCAAGAGCCATAAGGCTTTAGCCTAATAAGTTCCTGTGCTTCTATGAATGTCATGACTCTACTCATCCCGTGGGATCCCCAGACTCCCCATAAACCATCCCAACAGTTTTGCCACTGACCCCCCCTACCTACATCTTCCTTACTTGCCCCCTATACCAATGCAATAATCATCTCCCACTAATTGAACACAGAGCTCCAACATGCCTTAATAAGGTGATTACTCAGATCTTCATTGTGCCCCATTCCAGTGGCAAGAACGTCCATCCTATCAAAAAGCATCACCTTTCAGATCCCCTTTACAAGCCACCGCAGGATGCCTTCTGCACTTCAACAATTTCAGTCAGTAACTGTTGCCCACTTGTGCTCCACATGTGTGACCTCCTCGCTCGCCACTGCTTCCATCATCTGCAAACTGACTATGTAGCACCACAACTGGTATTCATCACACCACCATCTACAAAGAAAAGGGCAAAAGTAAATCCTCTAAGGGGTAAAGAGAAGGCTCCACCTTATACCCACCTATTCCAAATTATAGCAGCAGTGTTCCAAAACCCCCATCTGCAAGAAAGAAAAGCCATGTAAATCATCTAAAATATGTAACACACATTTCAAGACATCTTCAAAAACAACCTATCCTGCCAATACAAGAAGGAGTGAACCACTGCCACACACATTTATGACAAAGCAGCCATAACTGAAGCTATGCTTCCAATGAACCTATCAAATACCCACTATAAATTTAATTACCAGTCGAGTATGTTAAAACTAAACCCCACACCTGAAGGGATCTGTCAATACCCACAACCAGGATAACCTTGTGATTCCATACCACATTGCTTAGCGCACTGTATAAGCCAGGCTAACTTATATTGTAAAACCATCTGCCTAGCTCTTAACCTTCCATCTCCAAATGAGGCACACAACCACATACTGTCGAACAAATGGTCAAAATGCAGCAAACCTAATAGCTTACTAGCAACTTACAAAATACAATTAGGTTTTATTTTAAATATTCTTCTTACAAACTTAAAAGGTTGATAGTACAGCTTTACTTAACCTAGATATTCAGAATGGTATGAAGTCTGCAACTCAAATGATTGTCATTCTTTGACATAAAACTGCAATGACTTGCTAGTAGGCTACAGTAAATTTCCCAGCAAGAAACTCCTCCACTGGCATCGCCTCCCCTGAGCCACCTTTACAGCAGTGACAAATGTAGTTTCAAATGTTGTGGTGTCTGTTTTCTAAATGATGATTAGGCATCTGGTTAAAGCTATAAGTAAAGTGGGGGGGGGAGTCCTCAAAGTCTTCGCTCAAATGCCTGTCCTTGCCTGAACACTCCTGTTTTTATAGTTATTTTCAAAATAGACTTAAGTAGGGTCCAATTTCTCTCAGACTCTTAGTGCAAGAAATCTGACAGAACCTAAAATAATGGGGGGGTGGGGCAAAGGCCTATAATAGTGACAGGTCACAGAAATTGTTCCTACCACTCTTAATTGCTAACTTAACCGAACTGGTGTTAGCATACCTTACCTGAGAAGTATGGAATCCAAAACTAATATGGATGGCACCAGGCAACCCCAAACTTTATGAAGAACAGATCAAAACTAAGGCAACATCTGAATGTCATGCTGAAGTTTGGAGCTATCAGCTGTTTATGAAGCTCTCACCAACCATTAATTGTGCTACGCAGATGTGCAACAGCTTACAAGGTTGATATGCTTATAGCCGCGAAACACTCCCATCATACTTCTCAACCTGCTCAAACTAAATCCAGACAAAGCCTAATCAATGGGAGACAAAGGCACAGAACCAGGGACACTCCCCAATTACCACTTGTACAGACTTGGAAGCAGATGAAACAACAGCATGAACCCACTAAAGGGCATGGAATCTGCAACTCAAACCTCTGACACTCTCCAACCCAATTCCTCCACAAGTTGCCAGAAAATCAAACCCACCAAAAAATGGACAAAGCTTAAGGAAAATCCAGACACCCAGTGAAAATCTGTACAGCTGAGAGGTCAGCAAAATCTATTCAGTTGAGAGAGAGAGACACAAGTCCACCCACCTGTGAACCCTCCCCCAAACGGAATCGACAGCCAACCATGCTACGTATTCACACCAACACCACTGCTATCCAGAAATTCCCCCAACCAAATGCCCACCTCCCACAATGAAGGTCCACCACTCCACGACCAGTCCCAATGAAGATCCACCACTCCATGACCAGTCCCAGGCAACAACCTCACCCAAAAAAAAAAAACGAATAATCGGATCTAGACAGCAAGCATATCCAGAAAGACATGAAGTCTGAAATGCTCAGCTCCACAAAACATTCCTCTGCTTTACTCCCCCTACAACAACACATATCTGCTCATGTGAACAATCCACATTAATCATAAGTAAGTCTAACATCCAAGCAGGGGATTCACTTTATTCCTGTTTTGTCTCCAAGCTGTGGAATGCAATGCCCCCAAACACAACAATGACCAGTAAACTCCCTAGCCTCAAAATATAAGCTAAGCAATATCTGACTCATTCATGGTACTACTCCTGCAGTCTCAGATGCAGCTAATCACTGGCAACCATTATCCCCGCAATGCTGGATCTGAAAGGTGAAGGTCAAAACCTTCTCTTACTTACCTGTGTAGAGAGATGATTTCAGTAAGTAGGACTTTCAGGAGAACAGTTTATCCAACTTAACTCTCTCTTAGGAAGGCACCCACCCTCCATCTTTTAACAGAAAGCATTGGGGTAGAAGAAAGCAAGCAAACAGCACAGTCTTATATTAGCACAATAAGTACTGTCATGCTGAAAGTCAAATGTATGCTCCAAGAACGAAGTAAGGAGCGATGGGCCAGAACCAAAGTAAGAATGAGGCAGATGGTAAAAGAACAGGTTTGCGCCATAAAATAGAATGATTCACTGCAAAGAAAATTACCCAGCTGTTTAACTATTCTCTTTTGAAAACATTATCAAGCTGTCTCATGCTGCCACCACCCATGCATCCAAATGCCTTTCCCCCACCACCTGGAGCCCACAGCAGTGCCACATAGCCAGCAAAACAATAACCACCAAGGAAAACCAACCACGGGGGAAACCCTGCAATTACAAGCCTCTCACATCTCGCAAAACACTGACTGACCAACAAAACCAACCATAGGGTACCAAATGGAACCAAATGATGCAACGACTGACTGCCTGAAGCCCCCGTGATCAAACCAATTACCTGAAGGGGGAAAAAACACACTAAACTCACCACCACCTCGGCCAACACATACTACCCGATACCACAACCAATAGCCAAACAAAATACAACTGCCCAACAAAACTTCCCCTTAACTAAATCTCACACCCACCAATTACCCTGACAAAATTATAGCAGATAATAACCCAACCATCATGCCACCCCTTCCAATTTACCAATCTTTGCTAGTTACCAACCTTACCATCTCTCACAAAATCTAAGGCCTACTTGCTCCATAGCACCTCCTGGTTGTCATAGACATAATACTTGTAGTAGCAAGTTCACACGAAAATGTGATTGTTTACCCAGCTACACTTGTCTAAACCTCTTAAGCCCCTCCCTACCCTTATCTCATTTCCTCCCAATCCTCCCTGTCTACACTTAACCCTTTCACTTCCCCAACTCACCTAACACCCACTAATATCTATCTAACCACTCATGAAGATGTCCTGGGACAAATTGGTTTGTTGCCAAATTTCATTTGTCGTTCCTGTAAGTGATATTATACTTGTGCTCATAAATTCGCTTACTCAACGTTCTCTTGATTTTTCCTATATAACATGATCTAAAGTGATGAAAACTGCAATGCATGCTATAACTGCTGTACAATTATAAATGCTAACTAATGGGACTGGTTGAATGTGCCCTTAAATATTAATACTAGTTCCCTCAAAAATATATGGGCATTGGTAACAATGTCCACATTTCATAGTGATGACAGTTGATTGCATATTCTTCTTATTCTTAACAATATTACCACATTTTTTTTATACTAACACATTTTTGAAGTGAAACTTCTTAAGGTACGATAGTGCATGTTTGGAGTGAAATGAAAAGTGAAACGGAAATAGAACTCAGACTCTACTCACAGTGCTGGGCACATACTGCGAGTTTGCCTCATAGAAAGGTAATGCGAGCTCCAGCTCAAACGCCACCAGCACACACACACACACACACACACACACACACACACACACACACACACACACACACACACACACACACACAGACTTAATTGGAATAAAGAACCTTTTGTGGCCTAATACAAATGGGGGAAAACAATGGCATATAGGTAAAGGTGTCATATTATGTGTTTTTCTGTCTAACAATAAAATAAATTTTAATCAAGATGGGTATTCTGGACAGATGAATCATTCTTCCATATGTATCCACATGGCACAATCACAGAAACAGTATGAGGTGTGTGTATAAACTACAGATGTAAATGCATGCAAGGACTATACTAATTTTATATAAACTATAGTTGTAAATGCATGCAAGGAATATTCTAATCTCTGGAAAGGTGACCATACTTACTGCTGTTTACGTAAAAGGAAACTTTACCTACTGCAATTTCAGTTAGAATGAATTCATAAAAATACATGTGTATATGCAAAAACTCACAACAGTAAATGGTATTTTTCAGACTTCTACGTGATAGTGCACCTACATGCCTCTCGTTTCTTTCAGTACTCTGTATAATATGTACATCACTTTTGTATCCCTCAAGAACTCTTACTAATATGGAGAAATGGCAAATCTGAGCACTGAAACAATGATTAACAAATATACAATTAATCTGATATCTGCAAGCCACAAAAATTGTAAACATGAGGGTACTTGATTCCAGTTATTTTGGTTTAAGAAGTCTCAGCTCTGATTCTGATAATATGTCATACATTGTAGCAACTTACCCCACACTGGGGTGAAGGCTGACAGGTGCAGGCATCCAGAATAAAACTTTTTGTTTTCTTTTTCTTTCTTTAAGAAAACAAGGTACAATTAAATGGAGGCTACAGCAGCTTGCAAACTGTATGAAATGTGAGATACAAAAATGTAATGACAGTGCTTAGCGCACCTCTCATAATTTAGTTGAATGGGCAGATATCTGGAACACCCTGAAAATCTGTCAGAATGTGTCAAGTTTGGCACTGGTACTGATTATGAAATACAGTAATAATAACAAACACACTGCACTCACTTGAAATTCGTAACCACCTGAACACAGCAGCTCTAAAACTGCAGACTTAACAGTCCCACGAGGGGGAAGTATGGCTTCTGTCTCCCCATAAGTTAGACCGGCCTGCCGGCTCCCTTATGCAGATAGCAACTGGCTAAACGCACCATCTGTCAATAGCTACTTGAGTCTATGTTTCAAAAATTCAAGCACAGTTTCTTAGGGATTCCATGCTGTCTCCAGCAGTTGATTACTGGCCTTGGTTATTTTATTCTTCCATGTGCTAGAATGAAACCCTGGCAGACTTTCTGGTGGAACTGCACTGCAATAATAGTTCATGTGTTGCTTCCGAGATAGTATTTCATTAATGTTACAAGGGAGTGAGAATGAAGGCATAGGTTTTAGGTCTGAATCCCATTGTTTGCCCTTTCCCTGCAGTAAGAGAATCAAGGGGAAGATGAGGCCCAGTATCTAAGCCATACCTATCAGCTCCTGAGCAGCAGAAATCATAACCGATGAACAGAAACAACGGGCCATTTTAATTTTTTCACATGAAAAGTTCTATAAACAGACAATGTAAAGTTACTAATATGGAACATTTGTATGGCTCTAGTTCAGTTATTTAATGATGTTTGTAGTTGTAAGTCTAACCTTATAAAGACGATCAGTATGTGTCGGAGGAACAAGCCTAAGCCTAAAGGCAAAAAGCCCAGTCAGTGCATCCCTGACCCTTACGGGTTAAAAGCACAGTGCATGCTAGACTCATTTAGCAAACAAGAGGTATGAGATCAGTAATGAAGAACAGTGGACCAAGGTGTTTGCGGTGTTGCCTTGAATGTTATTGCAGTAACATAGTTTGACAGCTTCACATTGCCATCATAAAACTGTAAACCTTATTAATGACAGTTAAAAAAAATGTGCATTAGAAGTGAAACTTCTGTAAAGAAGTGTGAAAATTTACTTAGTTATTTATGAGTACTGAAAAATGCCAGAGCTGTTACTTAGCATTGTGTAAAAGTATGCATCTCCCTAACTTCAGTAGATGCAATTTAGATTTAGACATGTACATGTGCAGTGAGTGCTGTTTCTATGGATTCCACCTGTGCAACAAATGCAAACATTTACTTTGACTGTATACATCACTGCTTGTCAAAACATAGCAAAGGGAGGCTCTCAAAAGTTAGGGAGATGCATATTTTTACACAATGCTAAGTAACAGGTGTGGCATTTGTCGGCACTCAAAAATAACTAAGTACCTTCTCGCACTTTCTTACAGAAGTCTCACTTCTAACGTGCATGTTGACCATGGACATATTTTTTTGTAAATAAATGTAGGTTCCTGCCATATAATTGTACAAATTCTGACATCAGAATTAAAAATAACCCAATTTCTAACTATATTATTCTTAATAAATTTAGAATATGGATGAAATTTAAGTACCAGCACTTTATTAAAGTTATCATTTGTTATATGTGCAGCTGTAGGCTGTCTAACCAATCCCTGCCCTAAAAGGATTTTATATTTAATACCGCTACATTGTATAACTTCATCCTGAATTGATCTGATACAATCAATGAGATATCCCCTTCTAAAAGTATACTAAGTAATCTCTGACATTCATACTGGAAAATAAATCATCAGAAATTATCCTTGCTAGTCTAACATATTGACCTTTCACCATGGATTTATTCTGCCTAAGCAGATAATAACTCAGATAATGTAAACAATAATGGAAAATATAGGTTTTCTATAGATATTAGACACAAATTTCCTATTGTTCTTATAAATAGTAACATCTAAATAATTCATGCTACTATCTGGACGGCAATGAGTAAAACTCAAAAAGGAAGAAGTATTTCCAGTATATTCTAAATATTCATTAATTCTTGATGAAGTGTATTTCCATACTATTCATATATCATCAACGTAATGGATGTATAGTGACTAACTATTGACAAAACCTGATCTTGAAATGTATTTGAATTCCCAAGCTAACATGACAACATTTGTATAAATAGGTGTGCACATACTATGCCCATGACAGCCCCTTTGACCTGTTTATAGTAGTCTTCTTTGAAAAAGACAAAATTATTCATCAATATAATTTCTATAATGTTCACCAAAATATTGATATCATATGATGTAAACGCTTCATAGGTCAAAAGAAAATCAGCAAACGGATCCAAACCCTCAGAATGTAGTAGAGAATCAAAAAGGTCAATCACATCAATGGTGAGAAATGAAGAATCATCACTATAAATATCATGATTGACACAACCCAAAAAGTCCTATAATATGTCTTCCAAAATGTGTGTCTGACTATGCAGGCAGTTCTTAATCTGCGATCAACATATGAAATAATTGGATGTGTCTTTGAACCCTGCGCTGTCACAATCAACATCACGGGTGGATCATAAATGTCTTTCTAATGTGCCTGCTCTGGGCCAGTAATCAAGGAGGCTCAATCCTCACCACTGACACCTGTGGGGAACATTCATTTAGAACAAAAATGGATACGCACAGTATTTTTGGAAGCATATCCCTGCACTGATCACAATTTCCTTTAAGAGCACACAGGAAGTACACTCCAGTCCTGGGGCTGGGTTTTCCTCTCCAGGCCCCAAATAAGACTTCACCTTTCTTACTGCAGAAATCAGTGGTCTGTGTCCCTGTACCAAGTGGCTGACACACACACTCTCTGAGATTTGATTTTCACACAGACACACACACACACACACACACACACACACACACACACACACACACACACACACACACACACACACACACACACACACACACACACACACACCTGGGAAAGGCTGGCACAGATTTATCAGCTATACCACCTCCAGCCAGACTATAAGGTAGATTCACTGCCACCAGACAGCTACTTTAAGACAGGGTATCAATTACACTTAGTAAAATTAATATGCATACAAATGGTAGTATTATCCAAGCATATAAATGGTAGTATTAACCAAGCAACAAGACTTCCAAGAGCATGAAGACACAGTGCCACTAAATAAATGCAATAACTCTCAAAGGTTAAACTATTTTCCTAAAAGACCATCCACAGTGAAAGGTTTAGATATATTTAATAATAAGTAATAAAATAGAAAACATGAAAATACTGAATATCTATTTACAAGAAACACCAGAGTTTCAATTCACAGGAAATATAAAAAATATCCCAGATGGAAAGACTCAGATACAGAAAAACAATATTTAGCTAGTCACACTATATTTTACTAACTGACTGAAGAATTACAATTCCCTAGTTACTTACTAAAGCAAGGCAAGATGAAGTAGCTGAGTGGTCTTGTCAGTTCCAAAACAGAGTGCTGAGTGTCACTACCACATCTCTCACTAATATCTAAATACAATTTCAGTGCTAGTTACAGAATGACAGTACATCTAGTCATCTGATTCTGTGGTTACCACACTATCCCCTCTGACTAGAAGCTAAACCAGGATCTTGCACAGATGTGTCACAATGCACACCTAGGGCTTTGCTAAAGCTTATTCCAGCATCTGGAGCCTGTAAAGCAATTTCTTCCCTTTCATCCTTCCTGCAGAGATTAATCAGCCATTCTCTGGCCCCCAGAGTAGCAATTAGTTCATCACTAAGGACAATAAGAGCAGGATTATATCCCAGACATTGCATCTCTGGCTGCATTCGGGCCTGGGAGATAAAATATTTATGGCCTAAACCAAGTCATTTAATTTCAAGCTATTTTTTTCAAGGTTAGCTGGGCTGAGCTTAACCCCTTCCCTTCCAGAATCCTCTGTTAAGATATATACACTTCATCAGTTACAATACAGTCTGACATCCATGCATATTTCTTTTCTGTCCAGCAGGACCCACTGTTAATACATTTTAACACAAGCAATTTTACAAATAACATTTTTAACACAAGCATCTGCACAAACCAGGTGGGTGCAACCAGGTTTCCCAGTGAGCATGACCCCAAGCTCTTGTAGCACTACTCAGATTTCTCAAACATGTGTAGGGAATAGCCACAAGGACACTGCTACTCCTTCCACTGAGTTATCAGTCTGAGTTGCACTGAGGAGATTAGTCACCAGATCACCCTTAGACTCCTCCTTCCACCCACTGCAAATACTTAGCACAAGGGCCTCCCTATCATGGTAAGGCTTGATCGTGTTAACATAGTACAGTTTGTGCCCCTGCTTCTTAACTAGTAGTTCTACCATGTAGGTAACATCACTGACCTTCTTTACCACTTTGAAGGGTCTTTTACAAGCTGCCTGCAGCTTATTGTGTCTGACAGGAATGAGCACCATAACATGCTGTCCCACAGCGTACTCTTGGGCTTCAGCATTCTGGTCATATCAGACATTTTCCTTCCATTGTGCTCTTGCCAGGTTCTCCTGGGCCAAACCCATGAGTTCCCTAAGCCTTGTCCTGAGGTTTAGGGCATATGCCACAGCAGACCCCTTCTGGGATTCACACTCATCCTCCCACTCATCATGAATCAAATCCAAGGGCCCCCTCACCCTATGCACATACAGTAACTCAAAGGGTGAAAAACCTGTAGATTCCTGGGGTACCTCCCCTGTATGCAAACACCAGAAGGGGCAAATATCTGTATTTCTTAAACTGGTCTTCAACTGCTCTTAGCGTAGTCTTTAGTGTAGAGTTTAACATCTCCATAAGACCATTATTCTGGGGGTTGTAGGGGTGGTATTTAGGTGCTTCACCCCACACAGCTCCCACAGACAAGTCAGCAGGTCTGACATGAAATTGGCACCTCTGTCAGTCAGTATTTCTTTCAGGAAACTTACCCTGCTGAAGATATCTAACATCATTTGTCATCTTCTCTGCCTCAATGGAGTACAGAGCCACCACCTCAGGGTATCTAATGACATAATCTACTACCACTAGGATATATGTCTTCCATCTGCAACTTGGGGTATTCAGTGGCTCCACAATATCCATAGCTACCCTCTGAATCAAATTCTCAGTCACAGGCAAAGGCATCAAAGAGGTTTTGACCTTGTCTTCGGCCTTACCTACTTTTTGACACTGCTCACAGGTCCTAGAGTACCCTGTTACATCCCTTGCAATCCCGGGCCAATAAAAGTTCTGCATAATACATATCTTGGTATGTTTTATGCCCATATGACCTGCAAAGAGAATGTCATCGGCTATGGCTAGAGGTGCTAGACAGTAGGCTCTAGGCACTACCAACTGCTGTACTACCTCACCCTCTAGCCCTCCCTCAAGGGTCCACTCTCTATACAGTAACCCTTTGTTCCAATACACAGACTCCCCTTTTCCTTTAGCATCAGGTGCCTTCTTAGCTTCCTCCCTCAAGCCTCATATTGCAGAAATCCAAGAGCTAAGTCTGTCTCAACTCTAACTTTGTGACCCTTCCCAGCTCCCCTTCCACAGGAAGTCTGGTATCTTCTGACAGCAATGTCTCACTGTCAGCCTGGGTACTACTACTCACCTCTGTCATTGCAGTCACCTTGTCCAAGGGAACATCAGTACCTATCAGCAGCTTTAGCTCACCTTCAGGCTCACTGCTACAGGGTAGCTCCCCCCTAAAATAGCCACATCACCAGCAATGGGTTCAGGTGTGGGGTCTGTCTGGGTCTCCTCCAGGCTACCAAACCCACATTCCTGTCTCCAAGTCTGACTGATTGCAACTGCATGTACACAAGATACTGTATTATCAAAATCATTCCCTATCAAGACATCTGCAGGGAAATCTTCAAATACACTTGCTTGCTTCCTTTCCACCCTCCCAGATAAGGTAAACCTTGGCCAAAGGTATTTGGAATGGGGTCCCTCCTAAAACTCTGATAGGAGTGTAATGCTCAAGCAAGTACTGCTCCTCTTTAACCACTGCAGTCTTCACAATGGCTATGTTGGAGGTTGTGTCTCTCTTAGCAGTGGCGTGTTTTCCATCCACTAAGATAGGATACAAACTCTGGTGATAGTTTAGTACCCCTGTTGTTTCTAGAAAACTTACCCTTGGCATACTGTTAGTCCCACTTGCTAGCTCCCTCACTTTTTATTCCCCACCTTGCTTTAGTGGACATTTGTATGCTACATTGCCCCTCTGGTTACATTTAAAGTATCTAAACATTGATCCTGGCCATGTACCTGAAATAGTGGCTTCCCCTGTCACTGGTGGACTCTATTGGGTGGTTTAGGCTTCCCACCATGGGCTCCCTTATATCTATGTGCAGCACTAGGTATCCACTTCTTGTGCAGTGATGCCCTGCTTGCTAAATAGAGATCCCCTTTTCTCCCCAGCTCATCTGTAGAGTTACATTCCTGGCCTGCCAGCCAGATTCTCATGCCCTCAGGCAAAGCACTAAGGGCTTGTTCCCTCACCAAAAGATCTATTGGCCTTTCAAATATGGCGACCTGACACCCACTCACCCACCTATGAAAATAAGTGCTTATCTCAGCAATATAATCGGATATACTTTAATCTGCCTTAAGTCTATGCTAAATAAGCTTTTTTCTGTAAGCTTCATGTGTTAACTTAAAACATTCCAGTAAACATTTTTTAACCACAGTCAGTATCAGACAATTTAGAAGCAGCAGTTAAAGCATTATGATGGAGTAAGGTGGTCAGGAAGTGTACACAGAGCCCTTGGTCAGCATAATATTTTCTACATATTCTTTCAAATATATGAATAAAACTATCAAAATTATAACCTTCTTTATACTGTGGAAGAAATTACCTGACATTTGCTGCTTCTGGGATTCAGTTGTTATTCCCTCCCCATAACCTCCATGTTCCTATTGAAACGTCAGGGTGCCCCTCTTGTGTTGATGCTGCTTCTCATTTTCATCAGCCTCCAAAAGCTGCAGTCTCTCATTTTTTTTACCTTCAAACACCACAGTCTCTCTGCCAATTCTAATTCCAGTAATTTCATTTATTTATTTGTTTGTTTATTTGTTTGTTTGACATTTGTTAACCTGGTTGGTCCAACTGAGCCAGTGGCCTATTTTCAGTGGAGACCCGAGGAGAAAAGCTCCTGAGATCTTATGAAGTAATAACACAGTTAACAGTTAACAAAGTTAAAAAGAGGTACTAACACAGTTATTGGGCATTTATATGTACAGAAAAATGAAATGAAAATACAAAGCATTAAAATATAATTGTAATATTAACAACATTTTTTTTAGCAAGCAGGTAAATAATGTCTCATAGCCAAAAATCTAGGTAGCACTAGGTATGAAATACTTCTATGTGATGTAGTCTACTACCTAGATGGGTTATTGATTCAAGGAGAGTGAATTGTAGGTGTATAGGATGGGGGGGTGCAAGGGTGTAGAGGATTATGTAGAGTCTTGACAGGGGGCAAGACTTTATGTTAAGTAGATGCAGTCTTAGCTCTTTCTTGAAGTCCTTAGGGTGGGGAATGCTTCTTATATGTGAGGGGAGTTTATCCAAGGCTTGGGCTATGCTACATTTATAAAGCAGCTTTCCAAAATACTTGTTAGGTTTATATATGTCAAGGAGTTTTTGATTAGATATATGGACAGTGCGGTTTGGGATGCAATAGGATACAAGGGAGGAGAGACAGAGGCAGGGAGTAGGTTTGTATAGAACATAATTTATGATTTGAAATTGAGACATTTGAAGTTGTTGGGGGAATTCTAGCCATTTAAGTGAGTGTAGTGCAAGGCAGTGGTGTGAGTTGTGTGGAGAGTTAGTGGCAAGTTTGGCTACTTTATGGTAAGTTTGTTGAAGTTTAGATAAATATGTGGAGTGAATGGAAGTGAGGATAGGGATTGCATAGAAGGGAGGGAAGGAGGAGAGATTGAGCTAGGGAGAGTCTAGCATCTGAGTTAAGAAATTTCTTATTTCTGTATAGTAGACCTAGTTTTTGGTGTTTTTTTATATATATATATCTTGCTGAATATGCAAGTTAAATTTAAGTTCATTATCGATAATTGTACCTAGGAGCTTAGTGTGGGATTTGGCTGGATGGTGGGCTTGTCAACAGATGTGATGACAAAGGTCAATTTATGGTGAGAGAGAGGTTGAGAATGAAATAGTAAGAGTTTAGTTTTATTTTTGGATTTAAGATGAGCTGATATTTGGTGAGCCACATTTCTATGTATAAGAAACAGTCTTGGGTGTGTGCATGGAGGTCAGAGATATTGTTGGAGATGGAGATGAGTGTAGAATTGTTGGCATATTGAATGAGGGAGGACTGTTTGCAAGAGGTGTGGAGGTCATTTATGAAGATATTGAACAGAAGGAAGCCTAGGATGGATCTTTGGGGGACACCAGATTTTAAGGGTAAAAAGCAGAATCAGGAAGTGAGCCATCTGACAGATTGCTGCCTATTGGAAAGGTAGCTGGATTTAGATCCTTGAGTTTAGAGAGGAGTAAGAAGTGGGAAACAGTATCAAAGGCTTTGAAGAGGTCGAGGAAAAGACAGGATACAAGTTTGTTATTTTCTCTGGCCTCAGCTACTGTGTGAGTAAAAGCTAACAGTGCAGTAGAAGTATTGTGGTTTGACCTGAAGCCGTGCTGAGTGTGAGTTAGTAGGTTTTCCTGAAGGAGAAAAGTAAGTAGCTGAGTATGAATGCACTTTTCAAGTGTTTTTGAGAGAGGGGAAAGTATGGCTATAGGTCTGTAATTAGACGGATCAGTAGAATTTCTGTCTTTATGCAGTGGGATCATGTAGAAGGCTATCAAATATCTGGGATGGTGGCTTCTTGAATGGATCTATTTATTAGCAGAGATACAGGGTAGGCTATGGATTCAGTGGCAAGTTTAAGCAAGATAGGCAGTAGGTTATCTACAGAGGGAACACAGGGTTTAAGCTTAATCAGGAGTGATTTAATGTAGGCTGTGGAGACAGGTCTTAGGGTGAAGGGGTGTTGTTTGTTGGTGTAGGGGAGGTTGGAGATGGGTTGGAGTTGTGATTTGTGTGTGTATGCTTTTGTATGGTATCAATGAAGTAATTGTTGAGAAGGGTGGCAGTTTCCAGTGGGGTAATGTTTGGGAAAGGGGAGGCAGTGGATGGGCTCCAGGGGTGGAGGATCTTATTTAGGGTGGCCAAGAATTTTTGGGAGTTAGATATTTGGTCAAATTGGGGTGAATTGTAGAAAGATTTTTTGTCTTTATTGACTAGTTTTTTGGCGAGGTTCAGTAGTTCTCTGTAGTTTTGGAGAAGGGAAGGAGTTTTGGTTTTGGTCCAAACTTTCCAAGCACTATCTCTTTTGTGCATAAGAGATTGGGTTTCTTTGGAAGGGGCACAATTGGCTTTGGTTCTGATTTTCCTGGTAGGGGCTAGGGAGTTGAAAGTACCTAGGAAAACCTTATTAAATGTAAGAACATTGTGACTGAGTTGCCAGAGGAATGATCAGTTAATGCTAGTCAGTGAGGAATTAAATATGTTAGCATTAAAGTTAGTGAGTCTATGACATTTTTGGTAGGAGTGTGATTTGTGTGATTGGGGAGAGCATCTTTGAATATAAGTGGGAAGATGATCACATAGGTTGACAGGTACAGAGGTTGTGGTAGAAGTGTGGGGTGTTTGTGAGGATCCAGTATAAAATTGGATTGGTAGGTGAGGTTTTGTGCATTGCAAGCGTGTGGGGGATGCGATAAGTTGGAGGAACCTGTGTAAGTTAATGCAGAGTTGTGAGGAATCTGATGCTAGTTTAGACCAGTCAATATTGACATTCCTGAGAATGACTGTTTAATAGTTTATGTTGTGGGCCAACCAGAACAGAACATGCTCTAGGGTGGGAATATTATTCCCTGGAGGGATATATATGGAGGCAATCGCAAATTTTTTTATGGGAGTTAAGGTGGCAGTTGAGCAGTTCAGCTGGGTGGAAACCGGGAATAGGGATGGTTAAAAGTGAGAGGTTAAGATTGTTGGAAAAGAGAATGGCAATATTGCCTTTTTTTTTGGGGGGGGGGTTGTCGTTACGATAGATATTATGACCAGATGGTAATATTTCATTGTTAGTGATATATGGTTTTAGCCAGGTCTCTCATAGGGTTAAAATATCAGGGGAGGTATGGGCAATCCAGGCATGGAGATCTGTGGTTTTGTTAACAAGGCTTTGAATGTTTAGGGAGTAATTAGCCAGGTATTTGGGAGAAGGGTTGGCAGGGCTGGTAGGGTGGTGAGGGTGTGGTGGGTGACAGGATGGAGAACTGGGAGACGATTGAATGAGAGTGGTGTTGTGAGATGGGGTATGGGATCCAGGGATGTGGTGAATGTCTCCAGGTGCTATTGGCTGTGTGGTGTGATGTTTGCAGAGTATAGAGAGTGTAGGGCTTAAGTTTTTCTTTGCTGGTGAGAGAGGTGTACTGATGAATGGTATATTTAAGGAAGTAGATGTTGGAGATGTTATGGAGAGATGGGGAGATTGCAAATGAATAGACGGTATCATTTGTAGGATGGGTGCTAATGGCAGTAGGATAAATGAGTGAGTGAGAGAGGCTAGTGTTATATGAGAAAAGCGTCAGAAGTGGGATGGTTATGTAGAGGTGGTACATTGTGATGTTTGAAGGGTCTATAGTTAAGAAGGGGTAGTTGGGGTAATACTGGCAAGTGGAGTTATGTATATGTAGAGTGTGTGTGTGTGTGTGTGTGTGTGTGTGTGTGTGTGTGTGTGTGTGTGTGTGTGTGTGTGTGTGTGTGTGTGTGTGTGTGTGTGTGTGTGTGTGTGTGTGTGAGTGTTTGGGAGTGTTTGAATGGAGGGAGTAGATTGTGATCGGGTGTGTTGTAAGGGAGTGGGTCTATGTTTGTGGCAGTGGCAGTAGGAGGAAGTGGGTTCTGACTGGGGTGTAGAATGAGAAGGGGAGTGTCTATGTGTTATAAATGTAAGGAAAGTGGGGGGTGGGTGGGAATGGGGGCAGGGTAGGGGAGAGAAGTGAGCCCGAGCATAGTGAAGGCAAATGGAGTGGGGCTACATCGGGAAAACTGGTGAACACCAACAGAAGCAATCTAAGAAAAGGTAAGAAATAGTAGGGAAAAGGTAGGACAGCAAAACAAAATTTGCTTAGCTTGTAAAGGAGAGTAAAGTAAGGAGGAGAATTGGTTAGGCTGGTAGAAGAGTGCAGAATTGGACTAGGGGCCAAGCAGCAGGAAGGGAGCTATTGGTAGTATGTGAGAGTAGGGAGCCAGAAGGAGCAGGGTGGGGGTGACAGAGATAGGTAAAAGTAAAAAAGAGCAGTACAGTGATGTGCAAGCAGAAGACAAGCTATGGTAGCAGTAATAGGCTGAGTTAAGCAGTGATAAGTTGAAGGTAGCAGGAACGTACTTTATAAATGAGGGTACAAGAAACTAGCACCATAGGTAGGACTATATTTCAGGTAGGTTCCAACTGAGCACTGGGTAGGTAAGGCAGTGGACTTGACAGTGTGCACTAATTACCTAAAAAAAGAGAGTGGAGAAATTAGAATACAGGGAAACTAATTGTGATTTCAGTATATTAGAGTAAAAGTGTGAGGTGGGTGGCCACGGGGGTGCAGCGGTTTGCATTTCCACCTCACAGCAAGAGGTTCTCCGGTTCGATCCTCAACGGGGGTGCCTTCTGTGCGGAGTCTGCATGTCCTCCCTGTGGTCGCGTGGGTTTTCTCCGGGTGCTCCGGTTTCTTCCCACATCCCAAAGACATGCTGTAGGAGGACTGGACACACTAAATTGGCCCCAGGCATGATTGTGAGCATGTGTGTGCCTTCTGTGGAAGGTTGGGCATCGGGCTGGCAACTCTTACACTGTAAAACTCCACTGCTAATCATGAGTGGACGGTGATCCGCTGTGGCAACCCCTAACTAGGAAAAGCCGAAAGAAGAAGAAGAAGAGTAAAAGTGTGAGGTATGGGCTAAAAGAAGCAGTTGGATGTATACACATGTGGTTGGGAGACAGAGGTACTGTGTGTGTGTGTGTGTGTGTGTGTGTGTGTGTGTGTGTGTGTGTGTGTGTGTGTGTGTGTGTGTGTGTATGTGTGTGTGTGAGTGTGTGTGTGTGTGTGTGTGTGTGTGTGTGTGTGTGTGTGTGTGTGTGTGTGTGTGTGTGTGTGTGTGTGTGTGTGTGAGTGTGTGTGTGTGAGGAACTGAGTGTGCTAATGAAGACTTGCTGTGTGTGAGGAATAGCTATACTTAGAGAGCTAAGGTAGGTCTGCAGGTAGTATGAGAGTGAAAAAATAGATGCATATGAATTAGAGAAAGAGACAGAAAATGGGGAGGTATGGAGGGTTCACAGAGGCATTACTGACATAAATGTACTACTTTACAAACAACAATGCTTTCATAGCTGTAGAAAGTTATCTAAATGTAGGCAAATTCACTATAGCTAGGCACAAACAGAAAAATAATCCTAAAATATACAGGTTGAAATACAGTATTACATCAGTAGTATGACAGACTGTAGCAGCTAGCAAAATTCAAAACCTAGGCAGACAACTAGTATGGTACATTAATTCTAGGTGTTTTGCCTTCAATTCAGGTCTCTTTATCTCCAGATGGGCTTTTAAATCCTCTGCAGAAAAGGTGAACTCTCCTGTTTCTGAAGGCTGCACATCCCCATCAACAGACTGGTTGTCTTACAGGTTGCTGGTTTGTGCTGCAGTTGCAATTAAAGCTGAAATAATTTCATCTATAGTCAGGTTTGTATGCACCAGTCCTTTAGATTTGCACACCTTAGCCAACTAGTTCATTGTCAGCTTGCCATAATCCTCTGCTGAAATCTTTGCCTGCTTTCACTGACCAAACCAAACTAACAAAAATAAATAAAACTGTTGTGAAAAATGGAACTTTCTATTTTTTTACCTTGTGGCTGTTGAGAGCACACACACCTTTAATGACAACTGCTTACAGGCTACAGAAGTTCAATTAATATCCTCACCAGTGCTTAGCAATATGTGACATCCCTCCCCTGGGCCAGTAATCAAGGATCTTCAGTCCTTATCACTGACATCTGTGGGGAATGTTCATTTAGAACAAAAATGTAGACACCCAGTATTTTCAGATGCAGCGCTCTCTGCACCAAGCACAATTTAAGACCACACAGGGAGCACACTCCAGTCCTGGGCCTGGTTTTCCTCTCCACTCCCCAAATAAGGCTTCGCCTTTCTCACTGCAGAAATCAGTGCTTTGTGTCCCTGTTCCAAGTTGCTGACACACACACCTTTTAAGATTTGATTTTAACACACGCGCACACACACACACACACACACACACACACACACACACACACACACACACACACACACACACACACACACACACAAATCTGGGAAAGGCTGGCACATATTTACCCGCTGTACCATCTCCACCCAGACAATAAGGTAGATTCACTGCCACCAGCCAGCTACATTAAGGCTCTTTCCAGGGTATCCAATTACTCTTAGTAAACTTAATACTTATACAAATGGTAGTATTAACCAAACAACAAGACTTTAAGGAGCATGAAGCCACAGTGCCACCAAATAAATGCAATTACTCTCAAATGTTAAACTATTTTCTAAAAGACCAGCCACAATGAAAGGTTTAGATATATTTAATAATAATAAAGTCGAAAACATGAAAATACTGAATATCTATTTACAAGAAACAACAGAGTTTCAATTCACAGAAAATATAAAAAATAACACATATGGAAAGTCTCAGACAGATACAAAAAAACAATATTTAACTAGTCTCACTATTCTCTAGTCACTTACTAAAGCAAGGCAGGATGAAGTGGGCGAGTGGTCTTGTCAGTTCCACAACATAGGTTCATAGGTTCATATGCTCATACTAGGCTATCTGCCCTAGGGAATGTATAAGCCTAGCCAGAATGTGTTTGGCTTTCGCCACCCATTTTAAATTTATTTTGCTATGCCCTTTTTCAAGGTTAGTATACTGTGCCTCTGTCTAACAGTGACACAGAAGTGATACCCGGGGTAAACTTACGATCCCCCATCCAATCATCAAGATTCCTCTTGAAGAGAGTCAATGAGGGACTCTGCCTAACCTGGACTGGGATTTTATTCCAGAGTGAAGGGAGCCTCTGGGTTATAAATCTGTCCCTCCAGCATGTTCTATTTATTTCAGTGCTGAGGTTCAAGTCTCTTGAGCACGTAGCTCGATGGGATTTGGATTTTCTGAGGTGCAGCATGTCCATTAATTCCGGGTTGGACATGGCTTTATATGTCAGGCACAGATCGCCTCTGAACAGGCAGTATGCCACTGAGTAGAGCTGGAGTTTCTTTAACCGGGCAGCATATGGCATCTGTTTGAGCCCTTTGATCCTCTTGGTGAGGTACTTCTGGGGTCTTTCCAGTTGCTGCAGGTGTCTGGTAAGGTACATCCCAAAAGGGGCATTGTACTCAATTATGGGCCTGATGAGGGATGAGTAAAGAGGCACGATGACCTCCCCTGATGTAGATGTGAATCCCTTCATGATTAGGTGGGCTATATAAAATGTTTTTCTAACCACTTTGGCCACGTCATTGTCAAATGAGAGATTGCTATCAACTTGGGTCCCCAGGTCCCTAATTACTTCTTCTGTACTTAATGGATTACCACCTATGTGGTAATTTGTGGGCACTTTGTTTTTGCCAAAGGGGATGACTATACACTTTTTGGCATTTAGCTTGAGGCCATGGCTCTGGCACCAGTTGTCTCTTTCTATGAGGCCCTTTTGGAGGATGCTTGAGTCGTCTGGAGAGTTGATTATGGCACCCAGTTTGCAGTCATCTGTGAACTTGGTCAGCCACAGTCCTTCCATGTTGGCCTGTACCTCTGAGAAATATATATCGAACAACAGAGGTCCCAGGACTGAGCCTTGTGGGACACCACTTGTAACTGGTTTGGAGTCTGACATGGCTCCAGCAATTCTATCCATGTGGGTTCTATCCTTGAGCCAGTTTGCAATCCATCTAGTGACATAGGGGTTTATATTTAAGCTGGTGAGCTTATCTATAATGCCCAAGTGGGGTATTGTATCGAAGGCTTTTGCGAGGTCCAGGTAGGCTGTGTGGACCACCTTCCCCTCGTCAATGGCCTTGGTGACTGTTTCAAAGAAATCAACCAGGTTTAAGAGGCAGGATCTGCCCTCAACAAAGCCGAACTGGGTAGGATCCAGTGTCTGTAGGTCCCCAATATCTTTATTTATGAAGTCCATGATGATCCTTTCCATAGCTTTGCAGACCAAGCTAGTCAGGCTTATGGGGCGATAGTTTCCAGGATCCGTTGAGGCACCACCTTTATGGAGAGGGACCACTGTTGCTGTACTCCACTCTTTGGGCACATATCCTGTAGTAAGGCTGAGATTGAACAGTAGTTTTATGTTTGGGTTTAGCTCTTCTTGGAGTTCATGTAGGACACAGCCAGAGACACTGTCTGGTCCCATTGATGCTGTGTTTTTTGCTTTGGAGAGGGTGGCTCTTACCTGAACATCTGAGATGTCAGGGGGGCAGCACTCTGCTGGGATAGATATTTGCCGTTTTGGTGGGGGGGGGAGAAGTTTGCGCTGAACCTGTCAGCTAGGATGTTGGCAATGTCTGTGGGTTCGGTGTATTTTTTGTCATTTTGGACTAATTCTGAGCATATCTGGGAATTACCACCCAGGTTCCTAACATAACTAAAGAAAGCCTTGTGATTATCCTTAGTGTCTTGTGCAACTTTTCTCTCGAAGCTGGCCTTAGACCATTTTATGAGTGCCCGTAGTTTTTTGCTAATACTGATGAGTGATGCCTTCCTTTTTTGGGATTTTGCTCTATCATTTAGTAGCTTCCTCCTTCTATTGTATAGTTTGTTTATGGCTGGGGTCCACTAGACAGGACGCCTGCCTTTGGAGGACTGGGTCTTGGTTTTATTTGGGATCGCATGATCCATGCATTCCTGAAGGTGTTCATAGAATGCGTTTATAAAGGATTCTGCGGTCTGGGCCGTATTTTCCACAGGCCCAGGGGCTTTGAAGGATTCCACCTCGGTTCTGACGAGTGTGAAATTTGCTTTAGAGAAGTTTTTCACTGTGGGTTTCTGGGCAGGGGGTGGGGTCGGGATGTGAATATCCAGTGAGATTAGTTTATGGTCTGATCTTACCAGTGAGGGATACACTTCTGGTCTGGAGCATAGAGTCCCCATGTTGGTGATGATCAGGTCCAGTATGTTTTCCCCTCTTGTGGGAGTGGTAACAAGTTGTTCCATAGCATTTGAGTTTATAAATTCTAGAAACCTTTGGGCTAGGGTGTTGGAGCTAGAGTAATGCTCCCAGTTTATGTTTGGGTAGTTGAAGTTGCCCAATATAATGGTGTTTGGAGAGACCTTCATATTTTCCAGTGTTCTCAGGAAGGCCGAGTGGGGTTCCTGGGTTTGGGTGGGTGGTCTGTAGCAGGCTATAAACTGGAAGGCAGTTTTACCCACTGATAGTTGCACATGGATAGTCTCTGATGCTTCGTGCTTTGCCACCAACCTGGAGGTGTGGGTATCTTTGATGAATATCGATACTCCCCCTCCTTTTGTGGTTCGGTCCAAGTTTTGGGGCCGAAAAGCATGGTATGAGGTATAACCTGGTAGTGCTGGGGTGCTCTCGGGAGCCCTGAACCAGGTTTCTGTTACTGCACAGATATCAATGTTCTCCATGCTAAGGAGAGTTTCGAGTGCGTGCATCTTGAGGTTTAGACTTCTGGCGTTGAGTAGCATTACTCTTAGTTTCTTATCCCTTGTGATACCTATGGAGGTGGGTTTGTCTTTTGAGCCTTACCTAAAAAAGGCACTATGGGGGTAGCAAGAGCCTTTGCCAATATCCGAAAGCCCAGGGGTGACAGGTGCAAACCATCCCTAGCAAAGCATCGTGGCTTGTCGAGCATATCATCCCAAGCTGACAGGCATTGGATCCCCTTTGAATGACACCAGTACTTAAGCCAATTGTTGAAATTGATCATTTTGCCTTCATATTGTGGCATCATTCTTGGAGAGGGTAACATGCTACTCAAGGTCAGAGTCATACCAGTCTGGGATACATGCTCAGAGAGCTCCTCTATGTCTCTTTTCATGTAGTCCAGGGAGGTACATCTCAGGTCATTCACACCAGCATGGACAATGACTAAGTCATATTTGTACTTGCCTTGGAGTGACCTGAGTGCTTGTGTTATGTGGCGGATCCTAGCGCCCAACAGGCTGCTCACCATGACCCTCTCCTTGTTCAGCCTGGTGAGTGGGACGTCAGTGTGCCTGACGATAGAGTCACCTATTACAAGTGTATCAGGTGTGTTGTTTAGTCTTAAGGGCTGTGACTGTTTGGCACACTGGCTTTGTGAGATATGTGTTGCACGTGTTTTGTTTTGGGGTAGCGGTTGCTTGGGTGTCTGCTTTGGAGGTCTCTGCTGCTTAGGCAGATCTTTATTTAGAGCCTCCAAGTATGTTTTTGTGTGATTATGTGTTTGGTTTGCTGACGTGGTAGGTCTATGTGAGACTGGAATTGTAGTGAGTGTGGTTTCCTTCTCCTCCTGACTGGTTATGCCAGTACTGAGTTGAGAGAGCTTAGCCTCCAGTTTGGCTATATGGCTGCATCTCTCACATGTGTTGGAATTTGTTGGGAGGAGGAGAGGGTTGTCTGTGTACATGAGGCAGTTGTAACATTGCCTCAAGATTCTCAGATTCACCAGCTGGACCGGAGAGGAGACTGACAACTGACCTTTGGACATGCTAGAATAATATTGGGAATTTCTTTATAATTGAAAACAAGGGCCAGTGGGGAGTCAGGGTGTAGTGCTTTTAATTTTTAGTGCTGACTTATATAATTGCTTTAGTGAGCAAGTGCCAGGTATCTTAAGTGCAATGTGTTACATGTAACTTAAATGCAAAAACGACAAACAGTAACTTCTTTCAAGTGAAACAAGGAAATAAGTACAGTAAGCAATGCAGATATCACTAGTGATCCACAGAAGCTGAGAAGCACAGATTAGGTGGAATTAGCATTCCAGGGAAATAACAAGCAAACAAACAACAAGCATATAAACAAAGCTAGATTCAGCAGGCCTGGATCTAGTCTATGCTACAGCAAACAAGGTGTACCAATTTCAGTAAGATATAGTTCAAATATTCAGGCACTATAAACCTTTAACCAGAAATTCCCAGCTCAGAAGGGCAGATTCCAGCCTCTTCTCCCACAAGAGTGCAGACCACGAACCTTCTTAATGTAAAATAACTGGCCTGAAGCCCAAGTGCTTAAACCAGAACTAATACATTTTAAGAATAACAGACACTGGGCTCTCAATCAGCAGTTCCCAACTTAGAAGGATGAAAGCTACCTGTCCTGCCACCACAGTGCATGCCACAAACCTTCCTAATGTAAAACAACTGGTCAAACAACAGAGTGACAAGTGTCACTATCACATCTCTCACTAATATCTAAATACAATTTCAGTGCAGGCTACAGAATGACATCACATCTGGTCACCTGATTGTGTGGTTCCCCCACTACCCACTCTGACTAGAAGCTGTGCCAGGATCTAGCACAGATTTGTCACAATACATACCCAGAACTCTTCCAAAGGTTATTCCAGCATCTGCATACTGTAAAACAATTCCAACCATTTCATCCTTCCTACAGAGACTAACCAGCCATTCTCTGGCACCCCAGGGTAGCAATTAATTCACACTAAGGACAATAAAAGCATGATCCAGCCAAGGCATTGTGTCTCTGGCTGCATTCAGGCCTGTAAGATAAAATCTTTATGGCCTAAACTAAGTCATTTAATTCCAAGCTATTTTTCTCAAGGTTAGCTGGGTTGAGCTTAACCCCTTCCCTTCCAGCATCCTCTGTTAACATATATATACATTTCATCAGTTACAATACAGTCTGATATACATGTATATTTCTTTTCTGTCCAGTAGGACCCACTGTTGATATATTTTTAACACAAGCAACTTTACAATTGCATTTTAACAAAGCAACTGCACAAATC
The DNA here is from genome assembly GCF_019279795.1 of Protopterus annectens. NCBI lineage: Eukaryota > Metazoa > Chordata > Ceratodontiformes > Protopteridae > Protopterus > Protopterus annectens. The sequence goes on from NC_056738.1 coordinate 478,705,476, forward strand.
AGTTTGATATCCAAATGACATAAAATTCTTAACAAAACTCCAGCTAGTGAGGCTGGCATATGTTATACATGCACTGCCCTACTCTGTCATTCAAAGCTGGCATTATCTCATATCATCACAGTATTTATGTACTTTGAGAATGCCAAACATCAAAGTACTATAACATTTCTCAAGGTGCAGAAACTTATAAACATTAGGTACAATCAAACCTTGAAGGAGTAGATCATAAAGATATAAATCAGTCCTCCTATATGCAGTGTTACACAACAAATCAAGCATCTTACTGGATTGCACAGTCAGATGTATTAGTAACATTGTCCATGCTTTTAATAATAAAATTATTGTCACATATAACATTTTGATCCTGACTTTCAATACAATTTCCATTTGCCACCCTTTTGGTGCTTGGTACAGGGTAATCTATAGTCCTGGGCATCTGTAGTTAATTTTTTTATTACTTTTTCCTTTTAATGTTTGTCAACTGCTGTAACCACATCATAAAAAAACTTATTGTACATGTCAGAAAACTGTGGATATTGATGGCAACAGCATATTAATAAAAACTGTTAAGGCAAAAATTACCATGTTTGATATCTCCATATAATATATTTTGGGAAATTGTGCACTTTGTCTTCCATATCGAGGGAATTACTAGTCATTTTAACTTCAATAATGTGACCAGAAAGTATATAAATATATAAGTGGCTGGATTTTGTGCAACTGTGAAGGTATCATGCAGTTCTAGGAATGTGCTTGATTTTTGTAGGGCTGCCTATTATAATTCCCATGCACTTCATAAACCTTTAAATTCTTAGAGTACCAGCAGTTCCCTTTTTATTGGATTTGTCTAGCTAATTTATTCAAGGGCACTAATGCTTTTATGTTAAGACTTGCCTTAACCTTAAAAAATATATTCAAAAAACTGAAGAAATTTCTCTTTAGCTGGGATTAACACCATGGAGTTATAGGTGATAATATGATAGCCACCTGTAAACAGTTTAATGTTTGATTTCCTGCCCTTATACTTCCATCCTTTTATATATGATTTTGGTCTTGATGTCATTCAGGCATCTATCAGAAGATTTGTGGATTAACTTTACTAATAACATGGTACATGCCTCCAGTCATATGTGATGAATGCTACTTCACTATGCCTGTCAATATACTGCATGCTGATAACTCGCGTTAAATGACGGCTTGTGGCATTAAATCTTAAATCACTGTAACATTAATAGACATTCTATAGTTCCTCATTTATTTGTTGTTAAACCTAGTTTTAATCTACACAGGGTTGATAACTCTGAGTTTATTATCTCCCTTTTAAGGTTAAACTTATTATCTTTCTTAGGTGACTAGTTGCATTTTTAGAAAAAAAGATTGCATGTGTAGCTTATGCTAAGGCCAGGCAACTTCTGAAGTGAATTCATCTGCTAACAAAAATGAGACAAACCCTTTTTAAGACAGGCCAGTGTCCCAATCTTTTTACAGATGTTCAAATTTGCAAACCTTACATGAAGATTTAGAAGCCTCTCCAGTAAAGCACATGGTACTGCCCCTAATTATGCCACATTCCTTTCATTAATGTCGCAATCATCCTAGTCAATTATTTGGGCAATGAACAGATTTACATTTCAGTGTGCTCAGCTTCTTATAATGTTTCACTGTGCATGGTTTCTTACTTCAGCTTTAGTGTTGAAAATATGCATCCAGTCCATTTTTGATTTGGCCTTACAACATATTCCCCTTATGCATGGATTAGTCCTCCTCCCATAAGAAAATGACAGAGAGACAGGCCCAAAAAACAAGATGCAGATACCCCAGGAAGATACGTCTGACAAGAGGGACACATTTTGAAGTCTCAGCTACCTACTTTAAAATCAGTTAAAAAGGCTTTAAAGTCATCAAATTGTACCAGAAACCAGAAAAAAAGTGACAACATGGTGTAAGAATACAGATGTATTCAACCAAAAAAAAAACACAATGTCAATAACATGGTTTATCAGCTACCTTTTTTGCCAATCCCATCTATTTGCTTAGTGATGAACTTTTGATCTAGTTCCTTCTGAAGCCAAGTGTTTAATTGAGATACTGCAGATGAGCAGTGGTGTATTTGAGTTATATTCTATGACTGGTCTAATAAGTGAGGTGTATAGCATAATGTAGACCTTACAATCATGACTAATCATCCTGTGAGTATCATATGGATGACACTGATAGCCTTTCTTACCAGAATGCTACCCTCTGGTAAGGGTGAGAATCCTATCAATGACTGTACTCAGGTCCTGTTGGTCAAATGTGAGATACCTGTCTGTTGTTGTACTCTGGTCCTTAATAAAATAATTCACTTTTTCTATGTGTGTTTTGTCCCTGTGGCTGCTGACCATCAAACCTCCTACAACTGGATTCCAGCCATTCATTCTATCATACTGTGTATTCCAATCCTGAGGATGAGAGCTATCCAGGCAGACTGTCACATGAGCAGCAATGAAAGTGGTTTGTATCATCATCAACATCCTGAGGGTGAAGGCAAAAGTTATAAACTCTTATCCATCCACTGCTCAGAGTATATGCAAGCAATGGCAGTGTGGACATCACTGTACCTTCCTGTTGTAAGTGCACACACTTTGCACCTGTGATAAGGGCTACCATGTGCATGACCTGGCTGAATGTTTGCCTCTGAACCATCCTTTATGTCACAGCCCCCCTCCTCTGAGAGGCTGTGGCCCTGGATGGCCCTGGACCACCCAACTTCCCCTCAGAATGTTTATTCTCATCTGCCACATACCAGTTCCATATACAGAATTTGATATTTCAGCCTATGTCACTTGGGTCATCATCAGGCCTCTCTATGCTAATCAAGTTGATAAGAAAAGAATTTATCTTAAGTGTGCATTGGTACCCTAGTTTAAACAATATCAGTTTTAAATTTTTTAAATGTTCTGGGGTACTTCAATATAAACTTAAGCATTAAAGTGATTTTCAAGCTCTGTAACTTTGATAGACAATCCCTTGTTTGTGAACCAGATTACCCAAATTCAGCCAGCAGTTTGAGGCCTTGAGCAGCCACATGGAGGAAGGGAAGGAGTGGCTACTTGTTTGGTTTGCCCATTCTGGGAAGGAGGGTGGTGGGAAGGAGGGTGGGATCTCTGCCTTTGATCTGACATGCTCCCAGTGATGGCAGCAATGTAGTAATCACACATCAGACTTCCATTAAAAAGTTTGCATAGAAGTGTGAGCTAGAGTAAACTGTTAACTGACAAGTTATAGTAAGGAAGTCCTTTTATATTGTCCAGTTAATTATCATAGGTATATAATCTAGACCCAGAGGTGTGATCGTTCCCTTCTACTTTTATTAGGTCAGTCATTAAATATAACATGCCATGGGGTATGCATCTATTAAAGCACATAGCCCAAGCTGAAAAACCTCAGCATTTTCTAACCAAGAGAATCAAAAAACTAGACTGCCTTAATTACCCAAACAATCTGAAAAGCATCTCACTTTTTTCTATCTCATAGAGATTCCTGTGTTGAGATTTCTATCTTGCTTTCAGGGCTATAAAAATCTATCTTACTAGACCTTCTCCACCACAGAAACTCTGGTACTATTTAAGAACACTCACTCCAAACTTGTCAACTTACATTGTAACAAGAATAGAACTTCTTAGATGGACACATTCTTATCCACAGAATTCCCTTCCTGTGGAGCAAATATCTACTACATGTTAAATGATATAAAACTTTGGCTACTTTCAAGTTAAGTCTTGTCAACTGAATAGGGAGTTAAATCCACCAGCTATTACCTGTAGACTGAGTGGCTATATTATATATGTTCATTCAAATTACATCCCTAGTGCTAACCTGTGAACCTTCAGAGGTTTTTCTTTTCCTTCTGTTTTATGCTAGAACATGTTGTTTTATCTTCTTTGTTTAAATACTTGGGATCAACAGTTCAGAATAATGGTCAGTGTGGAAGAGATGTGAAGAAGAGAGTACAGGCAGGATGGAGTGGGTGCAGAAGAGTGTCAGGAGTGATTTGCGACAGACGATTACCAGTAAGAGTGAAAGGGAAGGTCTACAAGAGGGTAGTGAGACCAGCTATGTTATATGGGTTGGAGACAGTGGCACTGACAAAAAGGTAGGAGTCAGAGCTTGACGTGGCAGAGTTGAAGATGTTAAGATTTGCACTGGGTGTGACAAGGACGAACAGGATTAGGAATAAGTATATTAGAGGGTCAGCCCAGGTTGGAAGGTTTGGAGACAAAGCTAGAAAGGCAAGAATACATTGGTTTGGACATGTGCTGAGGAGGGATGCAGAGTATATTGGGAAAAAGATGCTAAGGATGAAGCTGCCAGGTAACAGGAAAAGAGGAAGGCCTAAGATAAGCTTTATGGATGTGGTGAGAGAGGACATGCAGGTGGTGGGCATGACAGAGCAAGATGCAGAGGACAGGAAGAAATGGAAACAGTTGATCTGCTGTGGCGACCCCTGACAGGAGCAGCTGAAAGAAGAAGAAGACTTAACTCATTATCTTTTACTGAGTTCTGTCCTTTGATATTCTTTATTTTTGTTTCCTTTCTTCTCTGTATCCAAAGATTTCTTAAAGTTTCGATCTGTATATGTTTTCTTCCAACATTTAATGCTATACAATTATACCTTAAATTTTTAATTGCATGTTTGTTTTGCATGAACTCAGCCCTTCCAAAATGACAGCTTTGATGTGTTCCACTGTTTTTTCACAAGAAAACGCAAAGAACATCACCACATTCTTCATACTACCTGCATGGCAGCTAGATAGAGCTCTTTAAATATATTGTTGCATTTTGTGAAAATCTGAACTAATGAAATTGAATTCTCACTTCTGATTGTGACTAATTTGGCTGTTTTTGTTATCACTTTTTTACAAATAGCTGCAAACCTTCAGGTTTGAGATACCCAGCCCATCCCTATTTGAGAACACCCAGACTAAGTATTCTTTCTCTCATTTAGGAAATCAGAAATGCTCAATCTGTAGGGTAAAATAAATAACTCAGTAACTGATATCAGATACATAAATCCTAAATACATTCTCTTTTTCCAGACTATATTTAACTTCCTACAAAATGATCTCTGTACTACCCCAAATAAATAAAGCATGACTTAGTTGTTTGTTGCCTTCTGTGGAATTTCTACCTTATTCAGATTCCTCAGCACAAAATACCTCAGGTCTTGATTAAATCTCATAATACTTGCTTTAGCAATAACGCATCCTAGTTAGTTGTTACAGCTTATCAGCCCAATTGTTAACATTTTTGGCCTAGGAAAAGTTATACAGCAGGCTGTTATCCCTCCTGGTCATCCCCCTGTCTCTGGGGTCATAGAGGTTTTGAATCCCTGGGGACATGCACTTCTCTTTCTGTGTGCCTTTCACAGCTGCTTTGAGAGTTACTGCTCAGTTACTCTATAATGACATAAAGTATTGTATTATTTTATTTTCTTTATGTTCATTTTCTGCATTAGAACACTGATTTCCATAGACCTTTTTCAGACTTTGCCCAGGAGCGGTGTTTGTTGACTTATTCAGAGTCACACAGTTAGGTAATGGAGGCGAAGGGAAAAAATTATAAACAATCAAAAACGACCAATAGAAGCACAAACATGGCTGTCAATATAAGTTTAATCTAAATAACAGTAAGCACTTTCACGTCCCAGATAAGACGCTCCTTCAAACTTCTTTGATAACAATTAAAAAGTGAATTTTTTATGGATGCCCCTAAGACAGCAACATTTTATAAATGTTTAATATTTGATTTATTATTTTTTTATATAAATATATCTATCCAGTTTTTATTTAGGATGCATTTTCCTGTATTTTTATTCAGATGTTTTTGTGTTTTTAGGATATTGTTAGATGTTATAATGATAATATTGGCTAGGATAGGATGATGTCAGTATGTATTCTTATATAAAGAGAATGCTTTTTAATTGTTATCATTGAAGTCTGAAAAGTGTCTTATCTGGGACGTGAAAGTGCTTACTGTTATTTGGATTAAACGTATATTGACAGCCATTTTTGTGCTTCTATTGGTCTGTTTTTGATTTTTTATTAGTGTTCCTAAGAAGCACTTCATCCACTGAGACTTTTTTTGTTATTTGGTTGGATTTTACTGGATTAGTCTCTGAGGAGCATGGCTGAAAGTATCGACTTGGAGCTTGACTTTAACACCATTCCTATGAATTGAAATGATAAGATGGAGTCTTTTAAATGGCTACTCTTAGCGGTAGGTAATCCCTTGTTAATTTTTAATACTATGACTGTGTCAAGTGAAAGTGCTGCTATTTCTAATTGCAGCAGAGTGTTAAGAATTACAAGAGAAATAACTGGTAAATTTATGAAATTGAAACAAATGCAATGGCCATGTAAATATCTAGAAGCCTGCATGTGCTTTAAAATAATACCAAGAGGACTACGTGTCCTTAAAATGCTGACCTATGCCACAACTTTTCCAGAGTTACTCAGCAAATGGCAACAAATAAACATGGATATGAGCTTCAGTTGTGTGAAACTTCTACTTGAACATTACATATCCATGGAACTGAAGCTAACAGCTGAGATATCGCAGCTGCAGCATGACATTGTTTTAACAATGCCTCCGGATAGATGTACCCTATTTTTTGAAGATCTTACAGCTAATGTCACAACTTCTGAACATAAACTACATTTTCAAAAAGAAGAAGAAATTAGAAAGGGATTACAATGACTTTTCAAATGGCCATGTGTTTTCCTAGCGAAGGGAACCGAGAGAGCCAATTAGAAATGAGGGAGAGGAACACTCAACCAATAATGCCTCTACTTCCTTTATTCTGCCATCATCTAATGATATGACATTCAGCCAATTGAATCTTCCTGCAGAAGTGAGTGTATTTCAGAAAATCGACCAACCATCTACTTCATTAATAAATGCTACAGGTAGCAGCCAATCAACAATTCAAGTAAACCTCCCATGTTCAACAATTGATGCTGAGAAGAAAGTTAATGTTTCGCCCATTCCCTGCAGCAATAATGGTCAAACCTTCCAGTGTTGCCTCTGCCCATCAGAACTTATCAACCAAGAACAAGGTCACACAGCAGAGGAAGGAAGAGATAGAATATTTCAGTCAAGAAGGTGAAAGGGAGACCGAAACAAAAGAAGGTACACAACTAGAGTCTCCACAACTTCTTCTTCTTTGGGCTTTTCCCAGTTAGGGGTCACCACAGCAGATCAGCTGTCTGCTCATGATTGGCAGTGGAGTTTTATGGTGTGGAGTTGCCAGCCCAGCACCCAGCCATCCACAGAAGGCACACACATGCACACACTCATGCCTAGGGCCAATTTAGAGTGTCCAATCAACCTTCAGCATGTTTTTGGGATGTGGGATGAAACCGGAGCACCCGGAGGAAACCCATGTGACCACAGGGAAGACATGCAGACTCTGCACAGAAGGCATCCCAGCTGAGGATCTCCACAACTAGGTTTTAGTATTTCAACTTATCGTTTAAGTTAGATCTGACCACAACTGACCACAAACTAATCACCTTAGAAATCCACATCCTTTCCACCCCCACCCCCCTGCAAAGGTAACCACCATGAAAAACTTCTCCAAAGCTAACTTTGGGCTCCTAAAAAAAGAGGTGGCTAATTTCACAACACCCATGCAAATGCAGACTAGTTGCATGACTGCCGAATCATACACCAATGCACAAAGGAGCCGGAAGCTGTTGAAGACTGAGGGGTGGAGGGTGAGAGGGGCACTTAGTGATCTAAAAAGGACATTTTTTTATAACTATTTACTACCACAACATAAGTTAACTTGGAGGACTTTTTAAGTTTAGCCAATTCCTTTTTGGTGCTTGATTCTTGAATTAACATTTTCTGATTGGTCTTACATATCCCATGGATGATAATTGTATATTAGCCCTAGTGGGAATAACTGTGATCATTCCATAGATAATTTTAAGAGACCCATATAAGGGATGCAGCATTTAGGAACTGCCTCTATCCATTAGTGGCATGAGGGGCAATCTTGGATACATTTTCTATTGCCCATCCTTATATCCAAGTTGCATTTCTGGATTTTATTTTTTTTACATTTTATAGCATAATGCACAAACACTAACGGATATCTGCTAAACAAAGCAATACTGTCTCACTATGAAAATAGACTTGGCATTAAAATTTCTCTGCCCTTGAAACTCATACTCATTGAAACAGCATTAAAACCCGCACCACATCCAAAGAGAATGCATCTGGCCAGTGGTGGATAAAGATTACCTTTGGGATGTTTTCATATCAGAGGCCCCTTGTGCACAAAACAAGAAACAAACATGCATTCTTTGATACACCTTCCTGACATTGTTAAATTATATTCCTTTTATAATACAGCACACTTGTTAGACTTAAGTTAGAGCGCATTTTAAATGTATTGTTTGAACATTTTTCCAGTAGGCAATGAAACAAAATGCATGCACCAATAACAACAAAATTGCCCTATTCAGGACATTTCCATAACAGTCTACTTCTACACACAATATATATATATATATATATATATATATATATATATATATATATATTATATATATAAATACAAATACAGAATCACAGTAGTGTAAGCCATAGGCATGTTGCACAGCTTCTTGCACTTATTTTCACTTGAAGGGGGAAGCCAAACACCAGGGACACATTTTAAACATTGCTTGTATAATTTTGGAAAGTTGCTTACATAAAGCACTGTGCTACCACTGTACATGTCAATGCCAAATATTGAACCCAGAACCCAGAACCCAATACACTATAGTCAGAACAACATACCACTAAGCTAAATCAGCAGTTTCCTGAAAGGCAGGAAGACAAACTTAAATGGCTATCATTTAGTGAATTCAGTTCTCACTTATCACCATAACTCTCAACCTCCTAGCACAAAAATACAGAACAAAGCCAATAATGGGGGAATACAGCCCCAAAATAGGGACACATTTCAAATACTGATCTTATAAACTTAGAAAATTGCTAGCATAAAAGGTTTTGTTTTACTGCTCCTGAAAACCAGAGATTTAATAACGAACAGAACAAAACAAAAATGTGAGGCATAAATTCACAAGTGATGGTGGTTAGGGACATTAGGCTCTTTTTACCTGCACCCAAGGTGCAGGGTTTGAGCTTGTGTACCTCTAGCCACCAGATGTATCCTGATGGGGGCATTCACACACACACAATTTGTCACTGTCTTAATTCCAGAAGCACTGTGGTCTGAGGCTTAGTGCATTGACTTTGCAACAAATTAGCCGTGTAATTATAAAATGCTTGTTTCCCACAAAGTTTAGTGTCTTCTCTTTGTCTTTCTTTCTGATAAGAAAACTGCTGCATATTTATTGGTTGTTGCTCACACAGCCCTGAATAAAGTATCATACTTTGGTTTAATCTCAAAATGCTGCCTGCCTCACAATGAAGATTTAGGATTCCTTCTGGCTATCACTCCATGAAGTGCAGCTTGCACAGAAACTCTCCTCTGGCATGGATGTCAATATATTTTACAGTCCTAAGTGAAACTACTTTCACTTGTAGTTTATCTTGAGGAAAACAAAACTACATATAAGTCACATGGTCAGAGACACACACACACACACACACACACACACACACACACACACACACACACACACACACACACACACACACACACACACACACACACACACACACACACACACACACACACACACACACACACACACACACACACACACACACTTCTCTCTCCCTAAATGCACTTCAGAACAGATAACATGTCCATTCTCTCTCTAAATGCAGCAGTGGACTGTAACTTACACACCACTCTGCCTGAATGGCAGTTCAAAGGAATCTGAAATCCGTGGCTCTGCAGTCCGTAAAGAAATCCACCTGCTAAGTGACATCCTGTATTGCGGCTCTGCAGCTGAAAGAAAATCTGCCTGCTAAGTGATATCCTGTAAGTAAATTCTGTATTGCGGCTCTGTAGTTGAAAGAAAATCCGCCTGCTTAATGACATCCTGTATTCAAACAGGTGCGCATTTGGGATGTTGCAAAGCTGATGCAATTGCGCACCCGGGACGGTTGAGACGTTGCAAGTGCAAAAGTGAGGGGGCACCCCTCCCCCATCACTCTATGGTTCTAGCACCTATGCCAATGCACTGTACGAACACGTACACAAATGCATCGATCTTGCTATACCCAATAGATCCAAGACGCTCTCCTCCAAAAAAAGGAAGCCAACCTGGTGGTCCCCATCCATAAACAAATTCCACAACAGAAGGAGGAAACTGATGTGGAATAAGGTGAAGTCCCAAGACTGGAAAAACGCCCTTATCAGCCTCAACAAAAAGTTGAGATCCCTCATCAAATCCTCTAAAGCTAGCTATGAAAACAGAATTGCAGCAGATAGTAAAGACAGCCACATGGCCTTCTATAGTTATGTAAAGAATCTCCACGGCAATACCTAAATTTTCTCTGAGCTACTGCACAATGGTACCTCCTATACCAAGCCAACAGATATTGCCAATATACTGGCCGACAGATTCAGTGCCAACTTTACCCCCCCAAAGGACCAATTGCAATAACAGTAGATTGCCAGTTACCCAGTATTATTGCTGCACAGGATAAAACAGCACTGTCCAAGGCCAAGAATACAGCTTCTATGAGACCTGACAATATCCCTGGCTGTGTTCTACATGAACTTCAGAGTGAACTGGCACCTCACTTGTGTGGCATGTTCAATCACACCCTCACCTCAGGCTTTGTCCCTAACTAATGGTGCACTGCTACAGTCATCCCTCTCCATAAAGGAGGAGTGACTACAGACCCTGGGAACTATTGCCCCATTAGCCTGATGAGTCTGATATGCAAAGCTATGGAATGCATCATCATGGACCTAATAAACAAGGATATAGGGAATCTCCAAACTCTGGATCCTACACAGTTTGATTTTGTGAAGGGTAGATCATGCCTGCTCAACTTGGTCAACTTCTTTGAGTCAGTCACCAGAGCTGTGGATGAAGGTAAGGTGGTTCATACAGCCTACCTTGATCTGGCCAAGGTCTTTTATACCATTCCCCACTCAGGAGTCATAGAAAAACTCACTAAGCTAGGCATCAACCCCTATATCTCTAGGTGGGTTGCAAACTTGCTCACAGATAGAACTCACAGTCTGAAAGTTGCTGACTCCAAGTCAGACTGCCAACTAGTCATGAGTGGAGTCCCACAGGGTTCAGTCCTGGGTCCTCTCCTGTTTGCTATCTACTTCTCTAAAGTCCAGGCCAACATGAAGGGACTCTAGCTAACAAAGTTTGCAGATGATTGCAAGTTAGGAGCTATTATAAACTCCCCAAGTGATGCTGACATCCTACAGAATGGCCTCACTTAGAACGACTGGTGTCAGAACCATGGCCTTAAGCTCAATGCTAAAAAAATGTGTCATCACCCCCCTTGGGAAAAACCTGGTTCTCATGAATTACCACATAGATGGCAGTCCATTGAGCACAGTATGCATTATAAGAGATCTGGGAACACAGGTTGACAGCAACCTCTCTTTTGATCACTACATTGCCACTGTGGTCTGAAAGTCTTTCTATGTGGCATATTTCATTACTAAGGGTTTTGCATCCAGGAAGAAAGCGATCATTGTCTCCCTCTACTCTTCCCTCATTAGGCCAGTCATCAAGTACAATGCCTCATTTGGCATGCACCTCAATAGACACCTGCAACAACTGGAAAGCCTGCAAAAGTACCTCACAAAGAGGATCCTAGGCCTTAAACACTTGTCCTATATGGACAGACTCAAAAAATTCCAACTGTTCTCTGTTTCATATCACCTACTAAGAGGTGATCTCTGCTTAACTTACAAAGCCATGTCTGACCCAACTCTGTTAGAAATGCTCCATCTAAAGAAATCCCAATCCCTCTGTACCACACGCTCCAGAGACCTCAACCTCATTACTACAATCAACAGAATGTACTGGAGGGACAGGTTCATAACCCAGAGACTGCACATGCTATGGAATAAACTTCACATACATGTCAAGCAGAGCACCTCGCTGACCCTCCTCAAGATAAATCTTGATGAGTGGATGGGAAATAGAAAATTTACCCAGGGAATAACTCCAGTGGCTCTGCTCGACAAAGGCACTAGGAACTAAGGTTGGGTGACATGATTCCAGGGTAATCCTATGGCCATACTTTTAAAGGGCCCAGGGCCATTAGCCTACTACACACCTATGAACCTAAGTGCTGCTGAAAAATCCTTTTTACAAAAAGGTCTGTTGTTTATACTATCTCTATTAACTGATATAACTGACCTCATTATAGATATTAAATTATTTGTAAGAAACACTATGTTGAAGATGATGTTTAAAGACAATGTGGATTGTGTTACTAATTGTAGAAAACCTAGTGTGTATGTACACCCACTATTAGAAGCGTTTGAGAAATCCTGCAAAAATGAATTTATGTCACTATTAAACAGTGGAAAACATAAGAAGTCATTTTATAATTTAACATTTGAAGAACGCAAAGCTCTCATTACATTACAGAATAATGAATAGATTATTATCAGGCCAGTTGACAAGTTGACAAGGGGGGTGCAATAGTTAGCTTGGACTGTAATTTTTATGAGAAGAAAATGTCTGAGATGTTAAATGATACTACCACTTATAGTCTTTTAATGAATAGACATCTAGACAGTATTATTAAAAGTGAGCATGCTGAGTTATATGACTTTTTAATGAATCGAATGATTGATAATAATACTTATAAATACTTTCTGATAGAGAATCCATTAGTCCCCTATATTAGGGGTTTGCCCAAGATACATAAAGACCCCTTAGACCTCCTCCTTTAAGACCAATATTCTCTAGTCAGTGATGGCTCACAGAATCTATATCAATATATATAGAGAAACAACTGAGGCCTGTTGTTGATGCTACTGAGACAGTTTTAAGGGATACAGAGCATTTTCAGTCATCCTTGTCAGATTTTGTTTTTTAAGATATTGATATATCCACTGCTATATTAGTTACATTAGATGTAACTTCTTTATTTACTGCGATACTTGATGATCTTGGTGTTGATTATGTTAGACAGTTTTTGACAAACATAAGTGGATTCTTATAAACAAAGAGATAAACAAGAGGTTTAAGGTATCACACTTAGAAGTCTAACTTTAACTTTGCTAGATTTTTCTTTTTGTGTTTCTTAACCAGTTGGTTATCTGTGTGAACTTTTTACTCTTTGTTTTAGTTTATTATTTTGGATATTTTGTAGACACCTTAATGTTTATGGATATCAGCTGGGTATGACAACCCTGTGTTTCCAAAGGTCAAACATTCCACTTATGCTGTGCTGATGATGTCATAAGAAGGCAGAAACATGCATGTCCGCAGCTAGAGGAGTTTGGCTTTAATGGCCTGAAATTGTCCATAAATAGACTTAAAAATGAAAGTAAAAGGAAAACGTCATAGACATTCAAATTTGCCATTTAGCTGAAACACCTGATATCCTTAAAGGGTGATTTGCATATATCCCATGAGGCCTCCGAAGCAAGAGGTTTAAGGTATCACACATTTAGAAGTCTAGCTTTGCTAGATTTTTCTTTTTGTGTTTTTTAACCAGTTGGATATCTGTGTGGCCTTTTTACTCTTTGTTTTAGTTTGTTAGTTGGAATATTTTGTAGACACCCTAATGTTTATGGATATCAGCTGAGTATAACAACCCCGTGTTTCCAAAGCTCCAACATTCCTCTTATGCTGTGCTAAAGATATCATAAGAAAGCAGAAAAATGCATGTCCACAGCTAGAGGGATGTGGTTTTAATGGCCTGAAATTGTTCATAATTGCATTTAAAAATGAAAGTGAAAGGAAAGAGGCATAGACACTCAGATTTGCCATTTAGCTGAAACACCTGGTATTCTTAAAGAATGATTTGCATATATTCCATGAGGCCTCTGAAGCAAGAGGTATAGGGTATCACACAGTTAGAAGTCTAGCTTTGCTAGATTTTTCTTTTTGTGTTTTTTAACCAGATGGTGTTAGAACTGGTTTTTAGAAGTCATAGGTTGGGGAATACTAAAAATACCACATAGAGATCTGAAGCCAAATGGATTATTACATTTCAAACTGATAAATTATTTAGTTTGAATGATAGAATATCTGTCAAGCCTTTTTTAATAGACAGGCTGCTTAAGAGAAAATTTTTATGGATGCCCCTAAGACAGCAACATTTTATAAAAGTTTAATATTTGATTTATTATTTTTGATATAAATAAATCTATCCAGTTTTTATTTAGGATGCATTTTCCTTTATTTTTATTCAGGTGTGTTTGTGTTTTTAGGATATTGTTCGATGTTATAATGAACTTAATTAGTTTAATGATACTATTAGCTAGGATAGGATGATGTCAGAATACATCATATTCATATATAAAGAGAATGTTTTTTAATTGTTATCATTGAAGTCTGAGAAGCGTCTTATCTGGGATGTGAAAGCACTTACTGTTATTTGGATTAAACTTATATTGACAGCTGTGTAGGTGCTTCTATTGGACTGTTTTTGATGTTTTATTAGTGTTCCAAAGAAGCACTTCATCCACTGAGACTTTTTTGTTATTTGTAAAAAATTCTAAACATTGATCCACCATGCTGTCATGAGTAGTGAGGCTAGAATATCAATAAATATGATATTATGGATGGACTACAGATGGATGGCAATAATGAAGAGGACTCCCAGCAGCTAACCTTTGGCTTTTCATATTAACTAATTTAAACAATATGTTATTGCTGAGAAAAAAGGTTCATTACAGCACGCCCACAATACAAAAAAGAATACATTTCTGAAAGTGTCTGTTGAAAATGTTATTGGGATATTGTCCAAAACTTCTAAAAGTAAGCAATAGTTCTAAGTGCTCATGTTTGAGTGATTTGGTAAAAGAACCTAGATGAATAGGGCTTTCAATATGATGTCATCTCCTGTCAACACAGTGGGGACTTGTCTGGTATAGCACTTCTGGATTTTGAGGCCAGCAGTTTTATTTCACTTTTGTGTGGATTCTTGGGAACTTCATTTAGGGGGGTTAGTAATCAGTAGCTCAATTGAACAGACTGAACTTGGATCTATTGTGTAATGGACGTTGTAAAGTATGTAATTACATTCTGCTAGACAACTTTTTAACTCCCTTCCAAGGTCTCCTCTTTACAATCTCCTCCTAACAATGACTGTAGTCAGTTTTGCTTTAGCTTTACTATGTTGAGCATGTCTCTGGAACATGGATTGTCATCAAGTGATGTAATTATTGTGTGCTGACTTAGCACACTAGGTGTTAGAGGCTAACATTGATTTTGTAGCCCACCAATAGTTCTTTTTGAATACTCATTAATCATAGGATGAATATGTTAAATCTGCACCCATAATTAATGTGTTTGTTGTCTGACTGATGTTTTGTTGTTCAGTTTTTCCTGGCAGCATTTTATGTTTGGTTCACAGTTTCAAATAGCTAGTTGGAGAAATGTAAAATACTGTGCAAAGCTGAGTATTAATCTTTATAAAAAATCATTGCCTTAAACCCAGCTCAGAGTATAAGGCAAATACATTGCTTTCTGTATGTCTGTTATTTTCACTACTACCAAAAGAAGAAACTGAATTATAATCTAAAATAGCAGCACCTTTATGCATTGTATTGATGTTGTGCAAGATGAAAACAACTTGCTATAACTGCCAGAATGGTCTAATATTAATTTGCAATAAGGATTTAATATACTTTCATATGGCAGTGCCTTGAGGCACTCCTTGGGTGTGTATGGCTCTGTGCATCTTCTCCTAACAATGCTTTTAACCAGCTTAGCTTTAATCTTAGTATGCTCTGCATTTGTCTTTGGAACATGGCTTGGCATCTGTGGTGTACTTGGTGGGTGCTGACGAACATGTTTGTCTGCCACTATGTAAGATTTCAACACGTGCCAACAGAGATTAATAATAAAAGGCAACATTGTAACATTTTATTTGTTTATGTATGTATGCATGTATATACATATTTATTTCAGGTGCTAACTGGTTAAGTAAACTTGTCTCAAGACACTTTTTATCACATCTAGGTTGCCAGATAAAAAACAAATGTATAATGTATACTACTTATAAACATTACACATTCTAATAAGCCATTCAAAACCATTTTGTTATTTTATACCGATATTTTGTTGCATAAAACATATTTTATGTAGAATGAATGAATGAATAAAAAAAATAAATAAGTAAATATGTACATAAATCATACAATAATTCTGTCAAATTTAAAATAATGCAAAATGATTTCAATGTAAAATGTAATCAGGTAATTAATAACTTGCGGTAGAATAGTTATGTACATTAGATGGCATCTGAGTAAGTAGATACAGCAATATTTTCTTTTTCAGAAGCTTTATAAGCAAAAAGAACCCTTCTTTCATGTGTTCTTACTACTTACTGGCTTTAACCAGGATGATTATAGCCCATACCCTTGCTGAAAACTGTAAGATAATCAGTTAGGCTTTTCCTAAAAGTGGCATAGTCCGTGATTTGTTTCATTTCTTGCATCAATTTACTCCAGTTCAGCTCGAAGAAACAATTCTGTTATCAACAACAAATGTAATTTTTTTGGTAGATATAACCACTGTGTTCCATTGTTTTGAGCTCACACCTCACAACTTCCCAGGCCATGTGGTCATCTCTGTTCCATGCATCCCACCTAAGGCCTTAGTGTATATGTGTGTGTGTGTGTGTGTGTGTGTGTGTGTGTGTGTGTGTGTGTGTGTGTGTGTCTGTGTGCAGATGTATGAGAGACGGACAGACAGGCAAGCAAACAGAGAAAGATAAGGGGAAGTATGACATGGGTCACATAGTCATTTACACACACACACACACACACACACACACACACACACACACACACACACACACACACACACACACACACACAAACACACGCACACACGCACACACACACACACACACACACACACACACACACACACACACACACACACACACACACACACACACACACACACATTCACACTCACACACACACATTCACACTCACACACACACATACACACACACACACACGTGCATGTGTAAGGTAAGTGAGAAGTGTTTAAGGTGGGTGTGAGTGAGGAACCTGTTTGAAAGAAAAGGCAAGTCTTCACTATCGATTTGCAGAGAGATAATGAAACCTTACAAGTGAGCTCTTAATTTAGAACTCCTTACAGGCAAAAAAATGCAAAAAATTGAACCTCAGGTACATCCTAATCTGAATGTGAATATCACAGTTAAATGGTTGAGTAAAAAAAAAAAGATTTTTAAACTAGTATAGGCTTTATTTTTACTTTGCAACTTTCATAAAGCAAACAAAGATTTAATAAGAATATATTCAAAAACGAGACAAAAAGAAATGTACTGTTTTTAAAATTACATTACTATTTATTATTACTATTATTATTATTATTGTTGTTGTCATTGTTGTTAAAACTGATTGAAATAGTTAGGTAGAAGTCTTGCTTTCCAGCAGTGACGTGAGAATACTGCATCCTTAAGTGACTTTCTCAGATGCACAGCGTAGGCAATTGAAGACTGAAGGAATCAATCCCAGGAAAGTGCTGTAGCAGCTTATATTCTTAACCACCTGAGCCTATTTCCAGGCCAATGAATGGATAAGGATAAATAAAATTAGCTGACAGCTGGTATGTTAGAATACTCAGTGTATATTTAAAACATGAAGAGGGGGTAGATGATGAGAACAGCAGTATATAATTCCAGTATATCGGGGGGGGGGGGAGTAGAACCAGATAAGTAATGAGAGTAACAGAATATATTTCCAGTATTGTAGTGAGGGGGGGGAGTGGAGTAAAACAAGAATGACAATTAATTGTCATTATCATTGTGTGTCATACTAGAAATGTTTCTTTATTTATTTACCAGGATAGTCCAACTTGGGTGGCAATTGGCACAGTGGATAGTGTTGTTGCCTTACACCAAGAGGTTCCCCACTTTGATTCTCATCTGTAGTGCTTTCTGTGTGGAGTCTGCATGTCCTCCCTGTGTTCATGTGGGCTACCTTTGGGTGCTCTGGTTTCCTCCCACATTCCAAAGATATGCAGAAGGTGGACTAGCCACTCTAAATTGGCCATAGGCGTTAGTGTGCATGTGCGAGTGTGGTGTAGAAGAACTACCGTGGCAGGGCTAGGCACTTGGTTGTGTAAATTTTGGGTCTAGATGATTGTTGAAGTGGCACCCCAATCCCATGTGCAAAAATGAGTAAAGTGAGTTGTGAATGAATGGATAGTCTGACAGGGCAGAATACTACCCCTTTTCACCAGAGGCCTAGGGATAAAAGCTCCAGAAAAATTAAACCATTATATAAAGGAAATATTAAACAGAGGTATGCAAGTAATCAACAAAAACTTGCAAAGCCATGTCCAACTCAGAATTGATGGACATGCTCCATGTAAAGAAATCCAAGTCACTGCAAGCCACTCCCTCTAGTGAGCTAAACCTCACCACAACAACAAATAGAACATGCTGGAGGGACAGATTCCTGTCAGAGAGACTCCCCATGCTTTGGAACAAAATTCCTAACTACATTAGGCAGAGCCCCTCACTAACATTCTTCAAGAGAAACCTTGACGAGTGGATGGGTAACAGAAAATACACCCCTGGGATCACTTCATTGGCTCTTCTTGACAGAGGCTCAGTAAATTAAATCAATGGGGCGGTGAAAACTGACACACTCTGGCTAGGCTTATAAATGCCCTCAGGCAGATAGCCTAGTACCTACCTATGAACCTATAAATACATAAAATGTAAAAGCTCTGGAAAAAATTACATAAAGAATATCATAAATTATGATATACAAGTAACACTTAAACAGAATAACATTAATTAATAGCAGCATCATGGAAAGAGGTATGAAACATATTTGGAAAAAAAACTTGGTAGAAGGAGAAAAAAATGAGGAAATGGAGGATTAGTATTAAGAGGTGAGAGAAAATGTTTTAGGATAAAAGGAAGAAGAGGTATAGGTAGAGGACAAGGAGGAGACAATGGACAGATAATGCAGGGTATAGTGCTTGAAAAGAGTAGGCAGTGCATTTATCATCCAGGAGTTCTGCATGTAAACAGGCCAGCATCTTTTAGGTAGTCTCTAGTCTGTGTATTAAAAGACTTGCCCCTGGATTCATGAAGCTCGGCGTAAGGATGGTGTTAGCCTTGCACCAACCGTGCAGAGTAGAGGTGGCACAGCAGCACTACATGCATATTAATGAAGGTGCACTGCCACAACGGCCACGTGCATAGGAAATGTGCGCGAGTGCAGGGGGCATGTCTAAGCACTGCACGGAGGTGTGAACATGTCAGCTGCATACGCGCAACCTAAAATGCTGACTAGTACAGCCTGCTTCTAATAATAATCACTCCTGTCAGTGTCCGTGGACACTGAAATGTATGCAAAGCATACAAGACAGTTTTGTGAACACCAAAATAAAAAGTAAACACAAAGGCACGTAGCTGAATATTGAGTCCCCTTCCCTCGAACAAATGACATTTAAAACCCCATGCACATATTCCATTGTAGTGTTGATAGTTATACCAAGTGGAAGCGAAACGCAGCATGTTAGCATGCCACCGCCATTTGCTAAGCCTAGCCCAATAGGGTTACCACCTGTCCCACATTGTGAGGGACAGTCCCCCTCTGGGCAGTTGTGTCCATACCAAAACCAATATAAATGTCAAATGTCCTGCAATTTTAGGACATAATTATGTCTCATATTTTATGTAATAGTCCCATACAATACTTATGTCCATATGTAAAATACCTAAATGTTACAAGAAACAGAATAAGCAACTAAACGAAACAGAATAAGCAACTAAACTGCTACAACAATAAGCTTACATTTAGGTATAAAACTAAAGTACTATCCTTTGTACTGACCATGGGTCAGTTGGTCTGTAAAATCTGATGTGTGTCCTGAAAATGTCCCATTTTGGTCATATGAAAAGGTGGCAACACTACCAATGGTCAGAGCATTCGCTCAATATCTGCCCATTTGCGGTCCAAGTCGTCCTTGTCAGGACGGCCCAAAGATGAATGGGTATTACCCGGGTCTACCTACCATGTCATGAAAGATAAGTATTTGCGTGTACCTATGTGCATGAAGTACAGCATGTAGAAGATCAAAAATGCTAGGGTAGTCCTCACAACCATATTGGTACCAGAGTTATGTAGTGTACACAATGTGTTCTGCTGACAGTGCCATGGGCCATCAACCAGAGAAGGGATGGATGGTGTGTGTGAAATATGGGGGTGGGGGGTGATGGGTAATGTAATAATTCACCAAGGGGTGACTGGGTTGGCTGCACAATAGGTGAACTGGAGGTATACGAGGGAGCAGTGGTTGAATCAGAAAGAAAACCAAAGAACAAACATTCACATCTGCAATACAACCTGACAGGCCATACTGTAGAACACAATCCCACAAATATATGAACATTAAAATGTGCGATACACATGTTCAGAAACGTTACCGGCACATACCCACATAATGATGTGGCCTGAACTGAGCCATCCAACCCCAACATACCTGGATACATAATGGAATACCCATCATCCCCTCCACAGCACAACCCCCCCCCCTTCCTGAACGTCCACCAAAACCACCCATACTCGGGCTGCTAGCTTGGTGCAGCCATATCTGCACATAGTGACCCCTACTCATATCTAGTAGGCAGTCTCACTCTAGGAAGTCTCAGGATTGCAAACTATGTATCCCTTGCATGTATAACCCTACCTCATTTTCGTAAAGCCAAACGAATCGAGGTCATTGGTCCCCACAATTTTTGAATATCCCTCATGGGATAAGTATCTGTTCTAAACATTAGAGTTGGTGTCACGACACAATGTCCAGTCCTGTAGACATCTGGACACAAGTTGTATGACCAGTAGTTGTCCACAAGACTGCTCAGCCTCCAGCCAGTCCTGCAGAACCTACAACCCGGGATTAAACACCTGACCGTGATGCACGTCTCCCCACGTGCATTATTGGAAATATATACCTTACACATTTGCATAGTGGCAGTCAGATATAGGGTGATTAAGGCACTTTAAAGCAGACATAAGTAGGGTTACCACCTGTCCCACTTGGCGAGGGACAGTCTCTTTTTGGGCAGTTGTGTCCTGACCAAAAATAATACAATGGCAAATGTCCTGAGATTTTAGAAATAATTATGTCCCATATTTCATGTAACAGTTGCATAAAATAGGTATTTCTGTATGTAAAATACTTAAATGTTACAAGAAACAGAATGAGCAACTAGACTGCTACAAGAATAAGCTTTCATTTAGGCAAATAAGTAAAGTTCTAACCTTTGTACTGACCGTGGGTATGTGTCAGCCTGTAAAATCTGATGTGTGTCCCAAAAATGCCCCACTTTGGCCATTTGAAAAGGTGGCAACTCTAGACGTAATGCATGCCTCTCAACTGTCCCTGATTTTCAGGGACGTCCCTGATTTTGACTCAAATTTTAACTCTGTCCCTCTTAATCCCGCCTAAAACTAGTGACTTTTGGAGGAAAGGTGGTGAATTACACTTAATGAATAATGACAATAATTAAGTGTTATAAACTTATTTTTCTTCAGAAAATGTGTATTAATTCATATGCTCTGATTCTGTCAATGTTTCAAGTTAATAGCACTAATATATTAAAAGTGTCCCTGATTGTCCCTGATTTTGTTGAAATTTGTCCCCAATTGGTTGAGAGATCTGGTAAGCGGGTATGCAAGCATGTATGCGAGACAGTAAGTGGCGGTGATTCAACTGTATGGAAAATCTAAATAAGCATGTAGGTGTATATGCATGTGTATGTACAGACCAATATATATATATATGAAGAATGAACATGGTCATAATATAGCAGTCATAACAAATGTGAAGGGAAACAGCAGCAGAACCCCCCCATAATATTTAGTGCTGTTATATCAGGTTGACTAGAGGTGAGCACACCTCTGCATCCCCAACCACAGGTAGAACGCTAAAAGTGGAACTAACGATGTCCCCATACTAAGTCTGACTTTCATCTAGGTACAGAGCAGTATCGGTCCCCAGTCGGACAAGCCTAAAACCAGATGACCACATGAACATCCTGACAATCAAATACACGCATGTGCCAGGACTATATGCTTTGGAGGTCTGAATATACTTTGGGTGAGTCAACATGCAGCAAGGGTCGAGAGCAGAAGGGAATGGCGCATGTGTAGTAGTGCGGTTTTCCCAACAGGAAAATGGATGCCTGCTGTGTTAGTGAAGTGTTGAGGCGTGTGTTTGGGTAACTATGAAACATGGGTATACATATAAATGAAGCAGAACACCAATAGTGTAGTGGTTAGAACATCCGACTATCGAGCAGACATTGCCGGTTCGACTGCAGCACACACCATTTATGACGTGTAATCCGTATACGAGCATATCTTGCTAATTTTATGCTGTATAATGATATAATACCAATTAAATGTAAACTGGGGTGACGTATCACAGTAAGAATGTAGAAGGACTTTACGTGACGTGAATCAGCGGCTAAACAGAAAACCACAGCTAAAAAGTGTTGTGCTCACCCTTTGTCCAATGGCCCTTGTTTCTCCCAGCAACACAGTATACCGTGTCAGCCAGACCCGATGCCAGGAACCTACACATCACAATCAATGTGATTTACCACTAAGCCATAGCATAAAGCACAATCATTCAACAGTATGATCAAAGTAATTAAATCATATAGATGTGTATGCATACGTACGCACACACACT